>NW_010329482.1:0-9910 GCF_000700745.2 Antrostomus carolinensis | reverse complement strand
AAAAAAAAAAGAAAAGAAAAGAAAAAAAAAGTCCTTCATTGTGTGAACTGAGCCAGAGAAAACTTCCCCTCTAGCAAGACTCTGGCAAATATCCCAGTCCCACTCCACTGATGCTTTGAAATACAAAGAAGAGGATCTGCTGGTCCTAAAGCAGGTTTCTCACTGCCCTCAGGGCTCGCTGCCCATGGGGAGGTCCTGGAGATGCTCCTTGGAGCTGTGTCTCCAAGCAGGGGTGGTCATCACAGCTCCTGCAAGGAGCAGCTGGGAGATAAGACAACAGGGAGATGCAAGAAGCAACCTGACCACAGGGAAGCCTTGATGGGTGGGTGTCTTGGAAGGAATAAAGCACAAGGGATTTTGGATCTGATCCCGAAATAAAGCTTCCCTTTCCCCCACCCCTCTGTTACACCTGGAATGAAGAGCTTGAGGGCAGTGGCAAGGACTTTGCCACATAGCAACATCATGGAATGAGTGGGAAGTCAGGGGAGCTGTGGTCAGAGCCACAGTGCCACCCTGGAAAAAGATGCTCAGCACAAACCACTGCCTGATTGAGACATCACACATCAACTATGCATGAGAGAAAAAGCAAGAGCTGTCTTCACACATTGCTAAAAACCAGGAGAAAAAGCCACAAACAAAGGCAAGATAAAAAAAAACCCCAAACACCACCACACAAACAAACAGCTTTTGGCTGCCTTGAGTAAGTTATCCAGCACCAGTGGCAGGCTGGAGGAGAAAACCCCCAGCTCTGTAAGGGTCTGCTGCCCACCCAGGTTTGCTTTGCTACAGGAGCTGTCATCCAGCTCTTACCAACCTGTTGCTATCGACTTTTTTTAAATCTGAGATCTGCTCTTTGCTCAGCTTGACACGTCCAAGGCAATAAAATAAAAAAGCCAGGTGAGGTGGGAGGTGTAGGAGTGCCAGAGCACCAGGCACCACACGCAGCCCTGAGGTCACTTGATAGGAAAGCAGAGCCATCTCCATGGATCTCCTGCTGCAGGGGTGATAGCCACCCTGCAAAGAGCCCAGCAGCAAATTTTGGGGGGCAAAAAAGAAAGGAAGGAGGCAATAGAAATAAGAGTGCAGGCTGGGCACATCCCAAAGAGTACAGGGCTCCCTAATTTTGTCTGGAGAGATGAGATCTGCACACTGAAGCACCAGCAAAGTGTGAAGGGACAAAAGTCCATCCTTGCACATAGCTGTGGGATATCTCCTGGAGGATGAGTGGCTTCATCCCCTTGGAAAACACCCAACCGGGGCACTGAGCCCTACATGTCCCCCGACACAAGCAGTACGCCTGCTCCTCACCCACACTTTCCACTGAGATCATAGAATCATAGAAGGGTTTGGATTGGAAGGGACCTTAAAGATCATCCAGTTCCAATCCCCCTGCCATCAGCAGGGACACCTTCCACTAGACCAGGTTGCTCAAAGCCTCATCCAGCCTGGCCTTCAACACTTCCAGGGAGGGGGCATCCACAACTTCCTTGGGCAACCTGTTCCAGTGTCTCACCACCCTCACAGTGAATGAGATGAAGAATATGGAGTCCAGGAATCTCAATCCCAGACCCTACACTTGTGAGGTATGGCAACTCAACGTCACTCACCAGCAATATTTCAGCTCCTGGTATGCTTTGGGGAAGTGAAGGGACCTACCTTGAAACCATCAGCACGCCAACAAATAACCTTCAGCTTATTTTAGCCTTTAACACCCATAAATCTCCCTTAAGGAGAAAGTTAACAGCGTTATTTCAGGACAAGTCAGGTCTTAGGGCAGCACCTTGCCCATCATCATCCAAAAATCCTTGAAACAGAGCCATGAGCTGGAAATGGCTCTTAAATTTAATCACACGACTCATCCCAGGAGACAAACCCTACAAAATGCCCAGCCTGGCCCGAGAGGTGACAAGGAGCCATCCTGCCTGATCCTGTCCCCATCCCTGGGCCAGGTACTCTGACGGAGCGAGCGCTGCTGCTGGTTCTTGGAGCCGATTCAGCCCCGATCATTTCTACCACATCAGAAAGAAAATTGAAAAGCTTGTGGCCCTCACACGCATGCTGCACAAGAGCTGGGGACAGCAGAGCTCGGTGCCTCCAGCCCTGACCTTTATTTTCCATTAATGGACCCGGGTGAGTGTCGGCTGTGTTTGAAGCTGCATAAAATGAACGGAAAATAAGAGGGATAAACAGCAGCAGTTAAAGCTTTTTTTTTTTTTTCTTTATTTTTTTTTTCTTTCTCCTTTTTTTTTTTCTTTCTTTCCTAGAGGAATGTTGAACCAATTGCAGCAAAGTTATTGACACACAGAGAGCTGCTTCTAGCTGCAGACAACTTGCTGGGAACCAGCTCGCAAGCCTGAGGCTGCCGGTCACATAAACGGCGAAGACAAAACTCATTAGAGAGCTGCTCCATGGGGAGAGGTTTGTAAGTCCCCAGATGTTGCAAAACATCTGGTTTAAGTGCCAGCAGGACATGAACCATCCCATCCCCCTTCAGAGAAAAAGATAATAAAGAATTAAGTGAACATCTTTAAGGCTGGAAAGTGAAGACAAGGTACAGGAAGGTGATGCTGAGAGTTGCATTCACTTCAAGACCAACGTTGCGTGCCCTCAGCATTTGGCATCCACCCCACAGGTGCAATTTGCTACCCTAACTGGGGTATTTTTGCCCCAATTTAATCTCTCCCACACATCATTGAGCATCATCCATTTGGCAAAGCCCAAAAAGATAAAGAGGGCTCTTGCACGTCGCTTGCACAGCCCGGGTCATGCCAACAAACCCCATGGAGCACCAGGAGAGCTCCAATTTGGGCTTTTCCACACCTAAATTGCCAACAGAGGAAAAGAAAACAGCCCAAAACTTTTTAAAAACATTAACTTTCGATGGTATTTACAGAGCAAACGGAGAGATTGCCCAAATTAAAAAGCAATTTTAATTTAGGCAATAGTTTTGCTATTCTCCTGGCAGAGACTAAGGCACTGAACTGTCCCTGTGGAGCCAGGAGGCCATGGGGATGGCTGTCCCCAGCCTTGTGCCACCTCTGGGCTGCCCAAGCAGGCACGGGAAGGTTTGCAGGGATGGGGCTGGGTTAAGATAAGCAGTTTGAGGATTCCAGTGCACGCTGTGCTAGACCACTAGCTCCTTAGTCCTTTAAATCCAAGCTCATCTCCCAGTTAGGTCTTTAATTTAAATTTAGCTGGATAGCTGCTCCATGTTTAATAAATAACTATTGATTATTTAAAGAGCACCTGGGTTGAGGTTTACCACCTAAGGCTGGGTACACATGTAAGAATGCACAGTACCTATTAGTGCCTTATTAAACCTTAGTCCTAGGCATGTGCTTAATAGCCACTTGCTATTTAATTAGCCAGTGATTTCAGGGCTTATAGGGGAAAAAAAAATACCAACAAGGATGTAGCTGTGACAGCCCTAGGAAATGTCACCTCCTTCTCCCTTAGCTCTCCATGGACAGCATGGCCATGCATGCCCAGGATTGGAGACATGGGGAGGGTGAGATGATGGCTTCACCCACCCCATTGTCCCACTTTGGTCCAGTACAGCAGGGGCTGAATGAGTTCCTTGGGGACTGAAAAGCCAGTGAGCAAGTCCCATGCCACCACCCGTGGGGACACCAGCCCCACATGGCTGCAGGGTCAAGCCAAGGGGTGCCCAAGCCCTGATCACCCACCAAAGCAACTACTGAACCCCCCCAACCTCCCAAAAACCAAGCCCAGAGCTCCCATCTCACCAGGAACGCTCTGAAAACCCCAACAGGAGCAAATTAAGTCCTGTGGTTAAATTAAACCTGTGGCTTCCAGCGGGCAATGCCTGTGTCTTCCCCCAGACTCGGCATTACCATATTTCACACTGAACACCAGATATTTAAAGGTAAGTTTCCATCAGGATCCATGAGGATTTATCTACGCGGGCTCCCATTAGCGGTAATAAGATGAAGGCGATCAGCCTCATACATTTCACTTTGGCCAGTATAAACGCCTTCACATTCATTAGACAGATGTCTGCTGGAGTCACAAGCAGGAAAGAGCAGAAGGAGGAGGGGGAAAAGAAAAAATAAAGGGAAGAAAAGGAAGAAAAGCCACTCCCAGGTTACTTCTAGCTTTGTCTTTGCTGGGAAGGTGGTTGGGAATAGAGGAGATTTGGTAAATGTAAGGCAACCTGTGACCTGGACCCTCCCTGGGGTCCCTCACCCAGTTCTCCCAGCAGACACAGCCCTCACACTCATCACTGGGTGGACTGGGGGTTATTTTGGCTGTTTCTTTACAGGATTTCTAGTTGCTCGTTTCCTCCGTCCCAGCGGAGGTTGCCATCTGCCAGCACATCACCCCGACAGGCGATTTTCTCAGTGCCACGGTCGGCGTCACTGTGAAGGTGACACTTTCCAGGGGGTTGGCTATAGTTTTTTTGTTTTGTTTTGTTTTTTTGTCTGCATTAAATTTATTCACAGAGCAACTTAAAATAAATAAATAAATAAATAAATAAATTCAAAGGCAACTAGAAAAGACTTTGTAAAAATAGTCATTACCAAACTCCACGCTTTCAGATATTGTTATTGTTCCAGTGAGCCCCAGAGATAACAGCTGAAATCAGGGCCCCGCTGTGCACTTCACAAACAGGCAAAAATAGTCTCTCCCTTCAGAAAAGGTCTGCACTTGCTCTGAATTATAGTACAGACAGCGGAGATTTGGTGCTAAGCACTGCAGGCATGTCAGATGTCTTATCACACATTCACACTAGTAGATGTTAACTCTGAAGCATACTGATGGCAAGTTAAAAGTCATCTTGGGGTTTCAGTCAACTTGCTCAGCTACTCTTTGGCTGTGTGCACAGCCTCCTGCTTGCTCTCCAAGTAAAGGTCCCTTAGCACCCATAAACCAACCCAAAAAGGGTGGTCACGGAGCATTAACCACGAGGCAGCCGCCACACAGAGCTGGGTAGCCCACTATTAGTGTGGCCCAGCATCATCAGCTCCCTGCAGCCACTAAATAGCCTGTTATTATCTCCTCCTCTTCCTCCCCGCTCACTGGGTAGACACGGGGTCCGGACAACCTTTGCAAAGCTCCAGCGCCGTTGAACCAAGTCACTGCTTTTCTGACATGACATTTGTTATCCCTAATTACCAGCTTGGCTTCATTTTAAAGTCATTTGCACTGATTACTCCGACTGCTGCCTTGGGTAGTCAATGACTCAGATTAACTAATCACAGCGCATAGGAAAATATTTTAAATAGATGTATATTCACCAAAATTCCTTCAGTGTCCTGCTCGGCAGTGTCTTGGCTTAAATTGATGCCCACTTGTTCCTCTAATCTGACACGAGCTCAAAGAGCCTCGTGGCATCAATCCTCTCAATTCCCTTCAGAAATGTGTAAGCCCTCAACGAAGCCCCTTCTTAATCTCCCTTTTTTTTTGCCAGTGATTACAGAGCTGGTGTCTCTAACTCATCCTGGATAAGAGTCCCCACGTCCCCATCGTGGTGCCTTTTGCATCGCCAACCTCCCCGGTCACCTGCCCTGCTGCAGTCTGGGACAGAGGTTTAACACAATTACTGGGCTAGTTTATATCCTTTACTTTCAAGATTTTCACTAAAACCATCAGCCAAGAAAATTTTAATTTAGGAAAAAGAAAAAAAAAAGAGAGAGGGGGAGGAAGAAAGTTGAAATTCTCAATTTGAGGTTGTGGCAAATCCACAGCAAAAAAATAAAGTCCCTGGGTAAGCGTGTGCTTCAAAGAGATGATGTGTTTGCTCCACAGCACCTCTCCTATCCCACTTGGACACACCCCAGGACCCCTCAACTGCACCCACTCTCATTTCTTCCCCCCTCAAACTCATGCAGCAGCCCCATTTCTTGCTCTGGAGTGGATGTTGGCTCCCCTGAGCTCACCTCCAAAAAGCCACGGACACCTCTGTCTCCCTGGCATGTAATGACTTCACCCCTCTCTTTCCAAGGCCCCTGGGTACATGGGAGCAGTGGGATGGCTACTTGTGTGGACAGACAGACGGCCCTGAGCCGGCTCTCCTGCCTCTGCACCCTGCTGGGATGGATTGTCAGGGTGCAGCATGCGACAAACTCCAGACAGACTTGGCATCGAGAGGAAAAGCAGCTGCCAGAGCCCTGGCCAAGTCTCGACGGGAGGGAACCTGCCTCAGGCACAGGTCGTAAACACACGTGTGGCCAAAGCTGCTGGGATGAGAAGTCATTTCTGCTGGGATGAGAAGTCATTTCAGCTCGGCAGAGCCTGATGGCAGGAAAGCAAATGGCTGAGCAGTGGGGTGCTCAGCCATTCATTTCCCCTTTGCCCATAGGGGAAAGCTCCAAGGGTCCTGCCTGGGGACCCTCAGATATTCTCATGGTGTCTTAGAGAATATCCCCCCGGCTCCTTCTCCAACCAGCCCTTCACTGCTCCCAGTTCCCAACCTCCTTAGCACTTCCCACTGCAGCAATGAGTTCTGTCCAGCCTCAGAGCCCCAGCACCATCCCACACCTGCACCTGTGCAAGCAGGGACAGCCAGATTTAGCTGGAAGAACATCAATCTGGTGGTACCACAGAGCAAAAGACGGAGAAGAGGAGCAGGAAGACCAAGCTGAACCACCTACATGGGCATCACATCCCAGACTGAGGACACTCAAGGTCAGCCACGCTCAGAGAAATTTTGTTCCCCCAACTTAATCTTTTTTTTTCTTGTTTTTCCCCCAAGTCTTCAGCAGAGACGAGCAGGAAGGTGAGAACCAGGAGCTTTTCCACAGCTCGTCTTCGCCATCTAGCGCTCAACTCTCCACAGAGAAGCTCGCTAAAGCCACCCCGCTCCCTCTTCCACAGAGATCGAGGCAAAAATATGGATTATTTCACACGTACAGGAGTGCCTGGGATGGAAACAAGAGTCTGAGGTAGTTCAGACCTGGTCCCTGTGCACCTGAAGCCCCAGAGAAGGAGATGCTCACCTTAGAACCATTTTTAAGGATTATTTTTTTGCACATGGACGCAAGAAAACAAGAGCTGAGCAGCCCCAGGTGGGCACAGGAAAGGTGTGGATGGGGACGACACACTGGTTTTGGTACCTGAAACCTTCTTTTCTGCTTTCCATGCCCACGGTGCTGCCCCCTTTTCCTTGGCTTTGAGAACTCACGGCAAGTGCCTCAGTTTCCCCAACCAGAAACGGGCAGGAGGATGCATAACTTCCTTCTAACAACTCAGAGAACATTTTCTATTGTCAGATTTCATCATTCTGCTGAGAACCTTAAGGGAGGAACATTTGGCAACACCTTCTTCAAGGATGAAATGCCTGAATACATGATTTCCGTAAGTCCCAAAATGTATAGGAGTCCCCAACAGACCTTGAAAGGGAAAAACAGAGCGATAACCACCAGCGTGCCCCACATCAGCCCAGATATTTGCTAATTCAAAAATGAGAAAGCATTTTAATTGCTGTGGAAAACCCCAGCGAGCCCTTCCTGCGATCCCCTGTGGAGAAGGGCACAGTGGATGCTCCAAAATGAGCTGGAAAAAACCAGCCCCAGCCCCACAAAGAGCTGCAGTAGAAACCACATCATCTGGAAAATAACAAACCAGAGCTCAGCTTGGAATTGGAACAGGCTGCCCAGGGGAGCTGTTGAGTCACCATCCCTGGAGGTACTGAAAAGATGAGGAGATGTGGTGGTGAAGCACGTGGTTTAGTGGGCATGGTGGTGTTGGGTTGACAGTTGGACTTGATGATCTTAGAGATCTTTTCCAGCCTTCACGACTATGATTCAGCCTGTTTCGCTCTGGAGCGAAGCTCTGCGGGACGCTCAGCTGCTGTACAAAGTTGCCTGCCATACTGCCTGGAGAAGGTGGTCTCCAGCAGACCCTGTGGTGTCCCCCCCAAGTGCCACCAAGCTGCTTTGCAGTGCTGCAGGAGGGGATTGCCATCTGCTGACAAGCTGCAGCCCTGCATGCAAGGGCTGCTGGGCAGGCAGAGGCTGCTGCCTGCTTCCCTCCAGGCACTGCCCTTGCTGGGGATGGAGCATCCCACTCTCCCTGGTTCTCCTGGAGCCCATCGAGCTCCTGGATCAGGACAGGATAAGGCTCCTGACCCAGGATGCTGCCCTGTACCAGCACGGTGGGGGAAAGGCAGAGGCATCTACTAGCGGCGCCTGCTACTCACGAGTGAATAATCAGCTTATTACAGATTCAGATAGAAAATCATAATATTTGCTAATCACAATATTAATTTCTTGCTAATTGGCTGCCTGATGGCACAGGCAGAGCAAGGGGGCACCAGCTGGCTTCCAGAGCAGCTACACGGTGCCGGAGGCTTTGGCTTCCTCCAGCAAAGTCGGGTGCAGAAGTGGAGGTCCCCATTCCTTGGGACAGGAGAAACTCGCAGCCTTTCATCCTGCCAGAGGGACCCTCACCCTCCACTCACCTGAGGGCAGGAAGAGGAGAAGGGGGTCAATACAAGGGCAGAGAAACTGAGGCACAAACCACCCACCCCATGAGAACTAGGAGAAAAGCAAAGCAGAGGACTCAGAAGGATGGGGACAGCATTTCAACACTTGCACCCTCTCTTTTTGTAGCATCACACCATGAAGTCAACACCACTGCTCTTCATCCACCTCCAAGACTGTGCCCAAGCCCTCTCCCTTGGGGACAGGGGTCTGGGGAGGAGGAGGAGGAGGGTGGCATTCAGCAGCAGCTCTGCCCCATTCACAGGTAACTCCTCTGCATGGAGCCTGTGCGACATTATGCAGGTTGGATGCCAGGCAAGGCTGATCACAGAGTCATTGCTGCTGCTGCTAATGAGGCCCTTAGGCTAATTAAAAAGACGAGTAGAACACAAAAACATAATGAGGAGCCAGTTTATCAGTCAATCGGAGGACATGAATACGCCAATAAAAGTTTGAACTACCTCCTTGCTGCCAGCATCCCAACCCAGGGCTGGAGGTGAACCAGACACTCACCAAAACAGCCTTGTGCTTCTCAGCTCCTGGCTGAGGACAAAATGAGGAGATGAGAGGTTGAGGAGAGGTGTGCAGTCTCCTCTCCAGTGCTCTCTGCCTGTGTGGCACAGGGCTGCTGGCATACACTGGGCAGAGGATGGAGGGTTTGAAAAGCAGCTAGCCAGAGGGGCTTGGGTACCTCATCCTCTTGGGAGCTGGAGGATTTCAGTAGGTCCACTTGGACCCTCCAAGACTCAGCTCCATGGCTCCAAGGACATCATGCTTTACATCCACATGAGGAACAGCTACAAAACTTCCCACCTCTCGTGGGCTTCAAGGCTCTTCCCTGCTCACAAATGACATCTGGGCCACCCATGACACACATCTGCGTGGGCAGAGCTGCTCGGCTCCCTGCCTGCACTCGCTTCTCATCACTGTGGGCAGAGGACAAGGGTGGGAAGATCCTTCTATCTGATCCCCTCAAAGCTGCAGTCCCCTCCACTGGGTTTGACATCAGCCTCTAACCAGGTGGAACCGATGGGCAGGAGAAGCTGCAATCCCATCACCGGCGCATTATTAATTCTTCTTCTCCCTACGTCAGGCTCAGAGAGCGATAGCTGCCAAGATGAGCACCTTAAGGGAACCCATGAAGCAGGGGAAGAGAGAATGGCTGGTGATGCCTGCTCCAAAACCACCCAAAAAGTGTGGACAGAGGACATATCCCAGCTGGAGGGTCCCAGCATCTCCCACAACCCCCACCCAGGCACCCAGCCCCATTTCCCTGCTGTTACAAGCAGAGGACAGAGCCGAGTGTGGGTTCTGAGGGTGGTTTTGCTGACGTGGTTTTCCTCGCCGAGCTCTCCGGCCCCGCTCACGGATGAGCTGGGAAATCTCAGGGGTGTCTTTGCGATAAACAAATGTAAACACTTTATACCTAAACAGCAGCAGCTGGAGCTGGCGTGTCTGCCAGCCCC
>NW_010329481.1:0-11489 GCF_000700745.2 Antrostomus carolinensis | reverse complement strand
CAACCGTATCCTGGACTGCATCAAGAGAAGTCTGGCCAGCGGATTGAGGGAGGTGATTCTTCCCCTCTACTCTGCTCTTGTAAGGCCCCACCTGGAGTACTGTGTCCAGTTCTGGAGCTCCCAAACCAAGAGAGACAGGAACAAGTCCAGAAGGATGATCCAAGGGCTGGAGCACCTCTCCTATGAGGACAGGCTGAGAGTTGTGGCTGTTCAGCCTGGAAAAGAGAAGGTTTTGGGGAGACCTTATAGCAGCCTTCCAGTACCTGAAGGGGCCTACAGGAAAGCTGGGGATGGGCTTTTCATAAGGGCAGTTAAAGACAGAACAATGGGAAATGGGTTTAAGCTGAAAGAGGGTAGGTTTAGATTAAATATTAGGAAGAAGTTTTTCACTGTGAGGGTGGTCAGACACTGGAACACGTTGCCCAAGGAAGTTGTGGATGCCCCTTCCCTGGAAGTGTTTAAGGCCAGGCTGGATGAGGCTTTGAGCAACCTGGTCTAGTGGAAGATGTCCCTGCTGATGGCAGGGGGGTTGGAACTAGATGATCTTTAAGGTCCCTTCCAACCCAAACCATTCTATGATTCTATGATTATTTATTTTATTTTCTCTCTTCTCCTGTACCTAGTGAGAGTTTAGATAATTCCTGTATTAGTCTTGTATGCTTTAATTCCTTTTTTAAATAGCATTGCAAAACTAAGCATGAAAGGATCTTTTTACTGTCAACGCATACTAGGGTAAAATTGCCATCCTGAAAAACTACACAGAAGATTAAATGACATTGTCATGAATTGCGTTTATGGGCAGAAAAACTATTTGCAAGTAGCTCACTAAACATGTCACTTTAGTCAGTTTGCTCTGAATAGTCTTACAGGGAACATAATGATTCAAATACAGATAATTTCTGGTACTGGATATTAAACTGATGCCAGAAATTTGAAGTGTAAGTTATGAATTTACTCTAAATCTCATACTTTCAGGTATACCCAGAAATAAGTAATATATATGTCAATCATTTTATTTATCAGAGTGTAAGTTCAGTTCAAGTATTTACTCATGACTTATTAGAACTGTATGAAATTCTTTTTCACCTGAACATTTGGTTTAGAACACTTCCTAGGTCTCGTTTCTGGCTTGCTCACATGTTCAGATATCTACAAATCTGATATCTTGCACTACAGCAACAACTCCCCAAACCCCTGATTTCTTGAGTACCATCCAGTCTTCCTCTTAGGAAAGACTAACCTTTCAAAGTACCTATTACTCTATTAGCTGCATGATTCCTTCTTCCATGGAGCATATAGATACTTCAGTGTAAGGAATGAAATAGTACAGAATTTTCACCTTTCTTTTAAGCAAGGGTGACTCTTATTTAAGGCAAAGTTCCCTAATAGAAGTGAAGTCTCACAGAGGTTACAGTTCCTGTAACAATAAGTGCTGCTGTCATCCTTTTTTTTTCTGTTAGGCAACTACAGCTACAGCTTTTACACTTACCTGCAAAAATGCTCACAGTCTGTTTACCCCCAGGCTCTTAGCTTTGAAAATGGTCCATTGAAAATAACCAGTGGATGCAACACTAGCTTTGATTAAGTCCTTTATTTGAACAGAAATGTTCATCCCAACAGTAGGAAATTCAGGGCTATATTGCTATTGTTGGTGTTCTGTAATTCTGGACACTTCCCCAGATGTGTTTTCTGATATTTTCCTTCACTTTAACAATATACTATTATTTTTCCTTTGATACTAGATAACTACTAGAACTCTTTTAATTTCAGTTCTGTATACCATAATATCCACATGGGGAAAAAATATGAAAAAAAATACTAATTTTCCAAATGTCTGTGACCATTCCTTTTACAGATATTTGAACAGTTGAGAAAGACTGTGCTGATTTTGTAGTATCTGTCTACATACAACTTCTGAATTCTTGTTGATGTTGGTGATGATAGGAGCCCTCACCTAGGAGCCTTCATCTAGATGATGACTGGAACTCTGATGTTCTAGAAAATGTTGAAATGTATAAAACTGATCTTTTGCTAAGGAAATTCATTGAGGTGTAGTATTTGTTCCTTAATTCTAAATGTATATAGAGTTAGAAAACAAAGATCACTGAGTCCTAGAAGAATGGATTTGTTTGTCAGCTCTCCATGAATACACTTTAAATCTGGAAGTCTGTGAACAAGCATTTATAGGAAATGTCCTGATTTGCAATAAAGAGTGGAGGTAAAATGGTATATGTTTATGGAAATGAGGACCAGTTTAACCATAAGATTTATTGAAGAAAGTGAAACCAGTTTGGATGTAAGTCCATCTAGAACAGACATAGAAAGCTTTAGGAAGAAAGCTCAGAGTACTGGATGTACCAGAGGAATATGACCTCAGGATAAAGCATATTTCAGGTTGATGATAAAAATAATCAAGACAAAATAACTCAGGGTTTATTACTTTATTATTGTGCTCTCATTCTTTTTCCTAAGTAAAAAGTAGCTTACTTTAGACTCATACTAAACCTGTATGTATTATGTGTCACAACTGTTATGTACTTTGGAGGAAATAAATTATACACACAGAGTACCCTTACAGACATGTTTCAAGGCAAGACTGTGCACAGTGCTTAAGAGGTCTTTATTGTAGAAGTGTGGGCACACAGGTTTCAAGGTCTCGTTTCTTCACTGGACACTGTGTCCAGGGACTACAGTAAAGTAGAAAAGGAAAGAAACAATTTACAAGAGATTTAAAAGCCTACAAGTCCAATGACTGGTACTCTGCACTGAGAATAAAAAGGGGTATAATAGCTATTTTCTTAAACCAATGTGATCTTGAATTTCAAATGAAAAACTGTTGATTCAAAAGCTGCAATCAGTATGCTGTGAATGTAATTTGCGAAAGAAAGGCAACTGAATAATGTATCAATGCAGTGAGATCAACAGTATATACAATTTATACTATAGACTATCACATGCCTTCTCTTTGATCAACTAAATTCACATTCTACAGGTTTGACATGTGGGTATGTATTATTTTTTACTGTTTGCTACCATATTTATTTTATTCTTTCTTATAGATTTATCTCTGGAGTCATCAAAAGCAAGAAGCAATGAAGATATATAGTTGTATATTACACTGCATAAGATTCTTCAGAAGGGCCAGGTTGTGAATTATATGATTCATTACACATGGCCAGAAATCAGTTATTTTTAAGAGTTATATGGGAGGGATGATATTTCCTCCATGATATGAGGAAAATCATGTATGTGTACATGCACATACACATTTATACATATATATGTACAAAACATCGAGTGTAATCTGTTCAGCAGACTTTTCAAATAGCTGAAAGGCCTGAGGAAAGTAATTCATTTGTGTATGTTCTTACACTAGTAATAAAAATAGTAGGAAAACTAGGATATTGTCAATTGCTGCTAGCTTGGAGCTACTTTACTTTGTGCTGGCTGCCTCTGACCCCATTGGTTTGTTTTGGCAGCAGACTATTAAGCAGATGTAGATGCCTCTTGGCTAGTTTTCTTTGGCTTAATCTTGAGGTTATGACAAGGTACACAATTCTGTGCAAACTACTCTTCTAACCTTACACTACTCAGAGACTCCCTTACATGACCTGATCTCAGATCTGACCTTGTTTTGAGCTGGAGGTTTGAATACCAACCTTCTGAGGTCCCTTGCAACTCAGATTCCATTATTCTATGATGATACGTGATTTTAATCTTAAAATTTGCTTTCTGACATTGCAGTTCTGTCAAGAAGACTTGATGGTCTACTAAATCTACCCCCTTGTGAGTACATACCAACGATGCAGAAACAGAGACCCTTGAACAAATACAGTCATTTCATATTATTATGTTTTATGTAAAGTTTATTTTTTCTGTCTTATTTTTCCAGTGGGGAATTTTGCTTAAAATGGATGTTATGATTTAGCCCATGGCTAGGATAGATTTAACAGTTCAGCATACATTCCTTTGCATTATAGTAAGTGTTGTGCTTTTTATCATGACTGTCAGAATTTATCACTTTAAAACATGTAATATAAAAATGCAAGAATCTATGTTGAGATTATTCTCTTAACCAGAGTCTATGGGGACAGTTATGAAAAATGTAGTACAAAAATATCTCTTTTCATTTTGCAAGGTCATTTCTTTTTCCAGACTGTCCCTAGGATAAAATTTAGAATTACAGAAGTGTTATTTTTAAACAGTGTTTTTCAGTCTGGTAAGATTTTGTCCTTAAGGTATGAGAGTAGATTTTAGTGCCATATGGCAGTAGGGGTTGCTATGGGAATTATTCATTGTTACTGAACTGTAGGGTGATTACTCAAAGCAGATTCCAGTGAACAGCTTTAATTCATGTGTTTCTTTTTCTTTGATATTTAATCAGACTTTTTAAAATATGTGTGTTATAACCACAAAAACAGAAAAGTACTTTGGAGATAAAAAAAATATTCACTGAGTTGTTCAGATTGTTTCTCTGTTCATTTACCTTTTACTAGTGCAATCTGATCTCAGAATTTAAATAACAAAGGCAAAAAAATGTGTCCAAATTTATCTACAGTATGGTGTTGATAAATGACAACACTATAGCTTTCATAAACTTTCACAACTAGGAGAAATGTGATCCAGCCTAGTACCCAAAAGGCACAAAGATACTCAAGGTTCAGAATCGCCCTGGAGGAAAGTTCTCTTTTTAGGATGGTGTATAATTCTACTCAGTACTTATGGAAGAAGTGTTGTTTAAAGCAGTTCACAGTAAATACAATAGAAATTGACTTATTTTTCTTTCCACATAGGTAAATTATTTACTCCTTTTGAAAAACTATCTTCTCTCAGGCATGAAATTTCCTTTGTGTATTACAGCCAAGTATGGGGGAAAAAAATCTTTAAAAAAGTAGTTTCTTTTTCAATCAAAATTTGCCTATTATTTTCAGTGAAAAATTATGTACAGCATTGATATGTATCATGCACCTGACTCAGATACTGGTGAGAAAGTGACACATGCAAACCAAGTGAGAACAGACACTTTTGGATGCATCTATGTTGTCGACTCACTTAACTCCAGGACCTTGGGCCAGCATCATCACCTCTGTGCACTTGTTCTTTTGCTCCAGTTCTGAATGGCCAATTTGTTGCCTTGTTAAGGTGATCAAGACACATAGCAACTTCATCATCATACATGCTCAAGTACAAAAATACAGTTTTCTCTCACAACACTTAAAAATAAAATAGACCTGCACTGGACATAAGAAATAGCCTATATAGTCTTTCTTTGGCCATACAGCATGGAATACCTATTCACAATCTTACCTTTATTTGTTAATTTACAGATATATTGACTCTATATAATCTACATGGACTAATTTATTGTAACAAAATTCCGAAAGGGAACAGAATCTGCACGTACTCCATACACTGCACACCCATATAGCTAACATCTACTGCCATGTGTTTGTGGAGAGGAATGAATTTTCAAATCAGTGTCCAAAACAATCCTAAATTTTACAATGGGCTTCATGATTATGAATGCCTAACAGAAGGAAGAGATTTTGCCATTCACATTAAACAATCTTTCATTATGTGCACTTCTCCTAATTCTGGAAATGTATATGAAAAAAAAATATCTGCACACACACAAATAATATCTAATTTGATGAAAATAACAGTAATCAGGTGGTTGAGTAAACATTTATGAGCCAGGAGAAAATGTATGATTTCATGGCTTTGGTGCAGATTTGAACTTAATTCCCTTTCTGACAGTGAAACCTTAAGGGCTTTAAACATAGGTGTCTCAGGCAAGACCCAGAAACCTATTAAATAACAACTAAAAGAAGAGTTCAGTACAAATTAGAGATTTATACTAAAAGGTTATGAAAATGCTCTAATTCACTAAGCACTAATTTAACTAACATTAAAATGTGGACGCAAGTGCTTATATTTCCATGACATAGAAATACAAACACTTACTCATCTGTTAAACAACTCCTTTGTGGAGAGCAGCGTGGTTAGTTTTCACCTGCGCAACACTGCGATCCAGATGTGAAGACAAAAAGTGTCTAAACTTCACTTGACTCTACATGGACTAAGGCAGAACTGAGATAAATAGGGAAATGCAAAACACAGCAGTAACAGTAGTTTTCTGTACAAGGTACAATCAGTAATGGTGTTGCCAGCTTTTGTACATTATACTTGTGGTTAGAAAATTCAAACAGAAAAGGAAACAGTGGATTCAATATTTTTTCTTTCTTTTTTTTTTTTTTCATTGTGAGTGAATTAAACTCTCTTTGAATTCTTATGGACACTACACTTTTACCACTCTTTCTGGTAAAAATACACATGTTCATCTAAAATTCTGGTAATTAGAAGAAGAAAGCTTGATTTTGCTCTTAAGCTTCAGACAGCTTTTGGGTAAGTTATAATATTAAAATCTCTGACTCAAAGCTTTTTTGTGTGTGATTTCTATCTCTAGATACTGTTGTAGTTGGCTGGCTGTGTTGCATCCTTGTTCCAAGATGCTTGTGTAAGTTATCCTGTTTCTTGATGCTGCAGAAATTATTATTTCTCATCTCTCTTCTGAGGAAATAGGGAGCAAATAGTGAGCTATTTCCTCAGTTATTTAATCTGCAGATACCTCCGTAGTGGATGGATTTTATTTCGTTGGGCAAGAGCGTAAGAGTCACAGTCCTTAGAAGTCCTAATTGAGAAGTAATTGGTTATACATGAAACCTGAGCTGGAGGAAGACAGAATGATAGATTTGTCTGTTACAGTGTATACTTTTTTGGTTTGTCTGTTGAGTATTGCCCCAGTACATTCTTTCTGAAATTCTGCCTTAATACTTTGGGTTTTGTTTGTCTGTTTGTTTGTTTGCTGTGGAGGTTTTTGTTTGTTTGTTTGTTTGTTTTTCTCCCTGCAAAACACCTGTCTTTAGTATGTGCATTGCATTATTTTAGTTACCATAAAGTAAACTGTGGACACTTTATCTTGGTTTATTCTTCTATTATCTCCTAAATGAAGTGTGTTTAAATGGTGTAAATGAGTTGAGGGATACAAACCTTGTATTCCCAAGTGAATTTAAAGGGTTCTGCTGAATGTCATTTCTCCTGTGTGCATAACAGATTTTAAAAACTGATCACGTAGATTGTTCTAGTTTTAGAACTGACACTGATAGCATAAAGAGGAAGGAAGTAAAATGATTATAGAAGTTTATAATCAATAAATAATTAATAGTAGTTATTTACTGGACAGTAAATCAATGAAAGAATCTTGTGCCCATTTTCATGTTGTCAAAAACACAACAGATAACTAGGTATAATCAATACAAACCTAATTTCTAGACACAATAAGAAATTATTTATTTTATGAATATTTATATGCACAATGCATCAAAGTGGCATGAACTCTTTCTGAGCTAGTTAAAATTTTGTAAATTGCTCATGCCTCTTATTTCAGTCATACTCTCTGCATAATAAAAATAAATACAAACATTTTAAATAGAAATTCTGCAATGTTTTCTACATTTTTTACTCAATTACTAGGCAATTAAAGGGAAATAGATCATAATATGTTATTAGGAAAGGCTCAGTTTCCAGTTAAACCTAGAGTTTTGCTTTTGCCCTTATGTTCTTTGGTGAAGAAAAGTTCCTATCAATATTACAGTTTGACTCATTCCTTTAATCAGATATTTGGGAGATTTAATCTTCCTTTGGGAGATTTTTATTAATCAGTGGGTGACTGTGGATGTCAGTAAAAGGAAGTCATGAGATGTACGTGTAACGAGGAAGTATGTTAAATGATCTTTTAAAATAGTCAGCAATTACATTAAGAGGGACATGAAAAGTCAAATAGAACTTATTCTTTTTAAAACATGTAGTGAAAAGACATATTTTCTTCCATTTCCTTTTTTTTTTTTAATTTAGAGATTTATAGGTGTTACACAGCGAAAAATAAAATTTACATAACAATGGGAATCACTGTACTGTTCTTATTCTACTGTTTCATATTGATATTACTGTGTATATTTCACTAGACTGACAACAGTGTGTTTTTTTTAGATATTTTCTGGCAGCCAAACACCACACAGCTGCTCCGACCCTACCCCCCCACCCCAGGGAACAGGGGAGAGAAGGAGAGAATTAGAGGGATACAGGTAAGGAGACTTGTAGGTTGAGATAATAACCATTTAATAATTGGAATAAAATAAAATCCAAATAGTAATGATAATAATAATGATAGTTATATATGAGTGATGCACAGTACAATTGCTCACCACCTGCCAATAACAATCCTCTAGGAGTGAAAAGGAACCCTGAACCCAAAACCACAATCCTGGAAGAGTGAGCCCAAACAATTCCCAAGAGAATCCTCCCACTTTCCTGTCAACCCTGGTTAATATACTGAACATGATGTGATATGATATGGAATATCTCATTTACATATCCAAATGTCAATTCTGAGTTTTGCTAGTTGCTACACTTCTGCTCTCCCAGCCCTTTGCACTTCCAAACTACCTAAATACCCTTGTAAGTTGTCAACATTCTTCTCATAACAAATCCCATACTGAAACAAAAACACAGTGCTTCCTAGTTACGAAGAAGAAAATTAACTCTATCCTAGCAAAACCAGGACAATCAAGTCAATACATTTTCCAGCTGTGAAATGGACAGCATGATTTAGTATATAGCTCTTGTATTATGTATCATTTGATGACTGGACACAGAATTTGCTCTCATTTCTGGAAGTATAAAGTGTGAGAAAAATGTGATGGTACTAACTGATAACTTTTGTCTAAAGAAGTTCAATGGGTAATTTCACATCTTTTAACTGGTCAATGCTCACTGCTGAATAGAAGTGTGTGTGTGTTGATTATATGCTTTATTTTGAAAGCTAAAAGGATTAATATGCCTAATCCACAAAAGAGAAAGGTCAGCGAGATGGATTGACAGACTATGCTTTACCTTAATATGATTGAGAAAATAGAGTGCACTACTTCAAACCAGTTAGAGACATAATATGATTTGTATATCATGCCTATATCACTCAAATAATTTGAATGTGTTAGGCAGTAGGTCATACCTAAATTGTAATGACTCACTTTGCATTAACATCTGTCTAGCTTGCTAGCTAGGAGTCATCACCATTACATTTCAAGGGCTTTCAAATAGAGTGATTAAGAGGAGAACATTTTTGTGTGTAAGCAGTGATGTAGCTTTGCAATAAAAAAGTAGAATGAAAATTATCCATAACAAATTTTCCACTTGCCACAAGTAAAAGCTCCTATCCATTAACGATTCATTGTAGATAAAAGCTTGTGACAAGGCAGAATCTTACTAACTGCAGCAAGAACTTGTCTGACTGCAGTTTCTTCAGAAATTGGTGTCAAAAGGAAAATTCCTATTTGTAAAAGTGATCTAACTATATTCTATTCATATCTTGTTTTCAGATGTTAATTTACCTGAATATAATTCTACAGTGAAATCTGACTATTGCTGTGAGTGTATAGTGTTTTCACTTGGCTAGCAGCCAAACACAGCCACTCACTCACTCTCCCCCCACCCAGGGAACAGGGGAGAGAATTGGAGAGGTAAGGGTAAAGAGACTCATGGGTTGAGATAGAAAAAAAATAATACTTAAAATAAAATAAAACTTAAAATAATAATGATAATAACAGTATTAATAGAATATACAAACTGATGATGCACAGTGCAATTGCTCACCTCTTGCCGACTGATGCACAGCCTGTTCCCAGCTAGTGATCCTGGACCAGACACAGTCCCAAAACCAAAACTGCAATCCCAGAAGAGCAAGCCCAAGCAATCCCTGAGAGAATCCCTCATCTTTTTGTTCAATCCAGGTTAATGTACTGAACAGGACATTCAGCTCTCCATTCCAATGTCCTTCTTGGTCCCAAGGATGACAATTGCAGCCTTCGTCAAACACAGTGGGGGTTAATGGGGGTTATGCCAAGTTTTAAGCTGTTTTCTTCATCAGGAAGAGTAGAATATCGATGTGTTTTTCCTTCTTTCTTCAATTTCTATCTTCTTTTCAAGAAGACAGACTCTGGTCTAACTTTCTGACACAGGTGGTGGAAAACCCAATGAGGAGAGGTGTGATTCTGGACCTTGTTCTTACTAACAAGGAAGGACTGGTTGGGGATGTGAAGGTTGGGGGTTGCCTGGGTTGCAGTGACCATGAGATGGTGGAGTTCAGAATCTCATGTGGAAGATGCAAGCCAATAACTAGGGTTGCAACCCTGGACTTTAGGAGAGCCAACTTCAACCTCTTCAAGGACCTAATTGGGGGTATCTCATGGACTGCAGTGTTGGAAGCTAAGGGAGCCTAAGAGAGCTGGTTAACATTAAAGTACCACTTCCTCCAAGCCCAAGATCAGTGCATCCCTAGGAGAAAGAAATCAGGCAAGAGTGGCAGGAAACTCGTGTGGATGGGCAAGGAGCTCATGGAAAATCTCAAAGGGAAGAGGAAAGTCCAAAAATTTCCATGAAATGTGGAAAAAGGTTCTAGCTACTTGGGAGGAGTATAGGAATGTGGTCAGGGCCTGCAGGGATGCAAATAGGAAGGCTAAGGCCCACTTGGAGCTAAATCTGGCAAAGCAGGTTAAAGACAACAAAAAAGGCTTTTTTAGGTACAACAATAACAAAAGGAAGACTAGGGGAAAATGTGGACCCCGGTGTTGAATGAGGCTGGTGCCCTAGTAACAGGGGATGCTGAGAAGGCAGAGATACTGAACACCTTCTTTGCTTCAGTCTTTATGGCTAAAAGTGCCCCTCAAGAACCCCAGATGCTAGAGGGAAGAGAGAGTCTCTGGAGGGAGGAAGTCTGTCCCTTGGTGTTGAGGGAAAAAAAAAAAAAAGGAGGAAGACTTCCCCTTGGTAGAGGAGGAACTGATCAGAGATAGTCTAAACAAATAAACACAAATCCATGGGTCCCCATGGGATGCATTCACATGTGCTGAAGGAGCTGGTGAAATTGATTGGTAAACCACTCTGTCATCTTTGAAAGGTCCTGGACAACAGGGGAGGTGCCTGAAGACTGGAGGATAGCCAATGTCACTCCAGCCTTCAGAAAGGGCAAGAAAGAGGATCTGGGCAACTACAGGACAGTCAGCCTCACTTCCATCCCTGGGACGGTGATGCAACAAATCATTCTTGATAACATCTCTAAGCAGTTGGAAGAAAAGAAGGTTTTCAAAAGTAGTTGATTGACCAGTCTGGTAGCCTTCTATGATGTTATCACCAGCTGGGTAGATTAGGGGAAAGCAGTGGATGTTGTTTATCTTGATTTCAGCAAGGTTTTTGATACTGTACCCCACAACATCGTTGCAGCAAAGCTTAGAAGGTATGGGATAGATGAGCTGACTTGAGAACTGGCTGGTGGATATAGAACTGGCTGGCTGGCAGAGCTCAAAAGGTTATGATCGGTGGCCTAGAATCTAGTTGGAGGCCTGTAAATAACAGTGTTCCCCAGGGGTCGGTAC
>NW_010329480.1:18749-21569 GCF_000700745.2 Antrostomus carolinensis | reverse complement strand
ACAAGTCTCCTTCCCCTTGCCCCCCAATTCTACTCCCTGTCCCCTGTGGTTGGGGGACTGCAGCAGTGTTTGGCTGCAGCCCAGTGAAACCACCACACTCCATTATTCAGTTCTAACCTATCCAAGGGTAGAACATCTCAGGGCTTTTTAAATTGGTGTGATATTCAGCAAGTTGACCAATTGATTTTAACTAGCACCACACATCTACCTTAATCAAATGTAATTCAAGGCTAACTTCACATTTTGCATCACTGTTACATGAAAAAGAACATAAGCTGCAAGATAAAATAATCTTATCATCACTCTCCACCTCATGGATCCTCTATCATGTACCAGAAGCAGCAGAGTGACTTGCTAAAGCACGCTGCTAGTTACCTCTATGCAAAGCTCATTGCTCCCTATGCATTAAAACCTGTTATCTGCACTGTTACAGCATCTCTCACTCTCACTTTTATGCACTTCACCTTTCAAAACAGGTTACATTAAATTGCCATTTAATATTGTCTTTGCAGAAGTTCACAATTCAAGATTAGAACAATTTAGAAATGGCAGTATGGTAGAAAATAGAGGCCACCCTTCAAAAAGGAAGGTGCAGAAAGCTTTTTGGTATTACCTCAGTAAAAGGGCCCCAGACAGCAGTACCCTTTAAATACAGAGCACAAGCAGTTACATTCTCAGCAGACTATATACTGTGTGCCCTGCCACATAAAAGCACCTAAAAGGCATTTTGGATTTGATGCTACAAAACCAAAAATGATGGCAGTAGTGTTTCAGAAATTAATCATACTACAGAAGGGACCGTGTGTGTTTAGAGGACAACACGCTTGCTCCTGTTCAGGAAAAATCCTTGGGTAGGCAATCTGGAGAAATAATAATTGAGACAAGCCTCAAGCTCTTAGCTGTGAAAAATACTTCCCTGGCAGCATCTGATCATACAATATATCACGAAGTATAAACCCACAAACTGAAAGAAAAGTCACGAAGCAGTAAAATGAGAACATGGAAGAAAGAAATCATACCACAGGCAGAGGTAAGAGGAATAAAGATCAGATACACACAGCATAAGAACTCAAAGCCATCCAAGAGCAAAGAATGACAAACAAAGAAAAATAATAGAACATAAATCCCAACACATACTAGAGAGAGACTACAGGAGGGCAACACACAAACTCGGGACTTCCAAAGGGGCAGATATTACAATCAAAGTGTAAACTCACAGACTCTGAGGAGATTTTCTTCAAAAGCTCAGGCCCTGGGGTTCCAACGAGTCTCAAAATGAGCTTCAACTGATCAATATCTAATGATGGACCATAAAGGAAAATGCTGGGACAAATCAAAAAAATGAAAAAGCGCAACATATCAGCCTATGAATGTTGAAAGTTAACACCTGCCAAGGCCTCGACTCAAAAGCCTTTTTAATCAAACTGTATTAATTCCTCTCATTTACAATTGAACACTCCCCTGTACCACAGCTCTGTCTGTATCAGATCAAACAACTCGGCTACAAACCCACCACATGCATCAAACAGGTCACTGCATCCTTAACTAGGGAAGAGCAGAAGTCAAAGCTTTCGCCCCAGGATCAGTTCACATGCTCACTTCACCCCTTCAGGCCCACACCGACATAGAAGCAGTTAGCAGGATCAGGTTGTGTTAGTGACAGATGAAGTAAAGCAGAAAAAAAATCCACTAAAGACATAGTTTTGTGTCTAAGACTCGAGATAGGAAGGAGACACAAGGCATCTTTTTAAAACCATTGAAAGAATAAGTCTCCTTTCTTCTCTCAATCATCCTCCCTGCTGCTCTTCAGAGCCTACTAGCGATTTCAGACTGTGTCTGTAATGTTTTTATTTGCCCTTTTATTTGCCCTTAAAGTTATATCAAACTAGTTACACATTTTCCTTTCAATAAAAGTAGTCTTCTAACTAGACAGTGTTTTTCCCAGGATCAATGCCTTCCTGATCTTACAGCTACAACTCCTTGTTAGAATATCTTTTCATTCCAGTACTACAAGAACTTCAAAATCTGTCTCCTGATTTTAAAAAGCCTTAGAGTTCCTGGAATATTGGTAAACTATATATAAAGGAAATCACCAGTAATTTTTTTCTAAAACCTTTATCTTTTGATGTAAACTTTAGTCTAAAGCTTTACATATGAAATGAATTAAAAGCCCTGGAAACAGTAATGTGTCAGAACAGTTAAAAAACTAATTTCTCACTTCTCAAGTTGCTTGGCAAACTCCCACCTACTTAAACACTCCAAACCCAAGAGTAAATCCAATGTATCTAGATGGATTTAGCTCAGCTGCTGAATTGCCAACTCTTAATTGTCAATGCTTAAAGTGAAATCAGAATATCCACTGGTGGAGGAGAATTAGGCAGAAGGTTCTGTACTAACCACAATTGGCTCATTTAAATTGGCTTTTCTTCAGTGCCATTTAAAACAACCCTTACACCTTTCCCTCACCCTTGTGCAAGAAACAAGCTGTGTACATTTCAGACTGCTAACATGCCCCAGAAGTCACATGCCATACTTCAGTTTAAATATTTAAATTCTTTTAAAGGCATTTAAAAAAAAAATCACGTGCACCAGGTGTGCCAACAACATCGCTGCCCAGTTTGCAGCTGGCTCTTTTCCCCAAGGAAAATTACTATTGGAAGAGACTTGTGTAATGTGTGTCAGTGATTTCTCAGATAAACAAGAGAAAACACAGAATGTGTCACCAAAAATGTGTCACCAAAAGAAAAAGGGCTGGAGCAGCTCTGCTGTGAGGACAGGCTGAGAGAGTTGGGGCTGTTCAGCCT
Organism: Antrostomus carolinensis; assembly: GCF_000700745.2. NCBI lineage: Eukaryota > Metazoa > Chordata > Aves > Caprimulgiformes > Caprimulgidae > Antrostomus > Antrostomus carolinensis. Next base: position 18,765 of record NW_010329480.1, on the reverse strand, counting down.
GGAGAAGAGAAGGCTC
>NW_010329480.1:13811-18337 GCF_000700745.2 Antrostomus carolinensis | reverse complement strand
TGAACTCCAGTACTCCTTCAACTACAGGACCTACCACGTCCCAGAGAAATGAGCTGCAAGCAATTAAAGACAGAAAAAAACAGTAAATACAAAGCAAAATAATAAAAAAAACAAACCACATGTGCATGGAGAAGGAAAGTGCAGCATGCAAACCCCAAACGCCATCACCAGGGGATCCCCAACGACCGACTGAGGAGTTTCAGTGACTCTAAAATTCAGGAAACAACCTGCCATGGTGACAGGCACTGTAGGATTGTGAGAGTTCACCCAGCCAAAGCAAAGTTCAGAAGTTTTTAGCTGCCATCACAAGCAAGAATAAGATATTTCAGAAGAATATGTAATTTCAGACTGGTTAGTTATCATGGAAGCACCTGAATAAAAATAATGAATTTTTTTTAGCTATATAATTGATAAAACTAATATCTTGAGACAAAAGCAAGAAGAATATGAATTTTTCAGGTGTCCAACAGGAGCAGTTTACAGCTTCTGAGCACGTAGAATACACAACCACATCAAAATACTTTTCAGGGTTTAAAGGGAATACAATCAACTTAAAAGATATTAAAAAAAAGAGAGAAAATTGGCTAAACTAGTACAAAACATTCAAGATATTCTTATTTCTACTTTATATCATTTTAATGCAAGTCAAATTGGCAAACTTAAAACCGACTTTCCTACTTATTTGCACGAATCATTCACATTACAAGAGCTGTAAAATAATTAGGAATATACATTTTTAACAGAAACCAATCTTGGTATAAGATAGATACAATAATAACAAAAACAAAGCCTCTAGCTATACCTCACATTACAAACCCAAAGGACTCTGGTTTTAATTACCTCAAATTTTTTTTGTCTCTGACTAGTCTTTCCCACAATCTTGCTCCCCTTTTCCACCTCCTGGCAGAGGAGCTATTTAATATGTTGCCAATATTAAAAATCCATCTTTCACCCAAATATTTCCACCCATAGATTACAATAGGAATAATTCCATTAGTTTACATTCAGATTTAAATTAGAAATATTGTCATAATCCTGCAGAATTAAGCCCATATTAATCATAGGGGGGTTTTTTTAAGAGTATCTACAATTCTTGCTTTAAATCAACAACAACCATGTTCGTAATATCTACAGATTAGGTCCTTCAGAATTTAAAACTAAAATTAAATTCAGCATTAGTTTATCAGTGTCATAATCATCAGAGCATTGAAGATCATCTCAGAAGACAACTTTATTACTTACCAGATAAAATTAACTGTACAGCTTGCCTATACTGAAGCCCCTGACAAGTAATATATGCATCTCCAGGCTGTATAAAGAAATATCTGATGGACTGTAAATAACATCACCCATTTCTGCTAAATCCTTGGTGAAATGGACCAGTATTGCAAACAAGAACCATGTGAACAGGACAATCATCCTGAGCACACTGAAAAGGCATCACCTATTCTGTCACTACTCATTTTCTTTTCAAAGTATGAAGCTATATAATTGATAAAATTAACATCTTGAGACAAAAGCAAGAAGAATATGAATTTTTCAGGTGTCCAACAGGAGCAGTTTACAGCTTCTGAGCACGTAGAATACACAAAGCACATCGCCTCCAACTGCAAAGTGAATTCCCCAGCACTGCAGTGGATTTGGATATACTATATCCTTGGCTACTAGAAGCATGGTAAATATACCTGGAATTAAGCATGTTAATATTAATTGCAAAGTCAGTAAGTCAGCAGTTGCAGAGTGACACTGCAGGAGGAACACAAGCCTCAGCAAATCTGTGGGTAGAAAGAAATTAAGAGCCCAGAAGTACCCAAGAGGATCTACATCTGGAAAATTCCTAAAACTTTCCCCAAAAATCACGCAAAATAAAGATTTCAAAGAGTCTTCCAAGACAGGGAGAAGGTAGAACCCATCGTTATCTTACTTCTGCCTGTTGTCTTCAGATGTCAACAAAACTGGAGTGAAAGTTGACAGCTTGGTCCCTTTCTAGATCCTTGGATAAGCGTTACACAAACAAACAAGATTCACAACCACAAACCCTGCTGCTCCCCTGATAGTTCCAACCTCATGATCAAACAACACATACATTATTTAAAGTGGGCAACCACACACAAAAACTGTAAGAACTACAGTACTACAGAGTTTTATCTACAGTGGGAAAGGATTGGGCCTTGTTTTTCTGAAAATCTCATAAATTCAGCACAGAAAAAGCATTTAATTAAAAAGTGTGACCACCATTTGCCAAAGAAATTGAGCACTTAAGGCAAAGAAGCACAAGCATCTGCTGGGAAATATAAATTAGTAAAGTACCTCAATGTGACAAAGCAAACAATTGAGATCCTAAAAGTAAACTTTATTTTGCACGGCGGATGTTATTGGCTGTAATTCACAGCCAAGAATGCAGCTGGAGAAAAACAAAACTTCTCAGGCTTGGAAGATAACTGTTTCATTCAATTCATAAAGAACACATTGTGAAGCATTTCTGGCATATTGCAAAACCTATTAGCAAATATTTTATGTGCAAATATCAATATTTTTTAAAATCTAAAGTGCTACTAGGGTTAAACAGTGGCAAGAGTTGAAAGACTTTTGCTTTGTTTGAATCAACTATTCTTGATTTCTCCTTTTTTCTTGACAGAACAAACAAAATCTGCCCAAGCCAAATTATACGTGCTAAATCAGCCAAAAGAAATATGGCAACTTTTTTCTAGCTTCTAAGCCACTTTCATGTTAGTTCTGCTTCTGTCCCTGACACCAAAAAAAATACAGCAGAGATGACTAAACAGTAAAGTGTAACAGGGTCAACAAATTTGGAGAGAGATTATGAGATGGAAACAGGCAGAAAAAAGAGGAAAAAAAGGGTAAAGTTAAAGCACATTGAGAAGGGAGATGAAACTGCATCAAAACTGGAATGAAAGCTTTTCCCCTTGCCAGAGTTTTAGAATCTCGATAGTTTCCAGAAGTAACACAGTACACAGAAAGGAAACACTTCCAACACTAGTTTTCTTTTAATCAAATGCTAACATATTTGAACTAACAGATATAAATGCTAATAAATGAATAAAAATTCTTAAAACAAACTGTGGTTGAAAGAATAAACTTCAGTAAAAGGTGGGCAACGTAATTTTACCTGACAAATAAAGTCCAATTTCTTACTAATGAAAAAATCTTGCCAGTATTAAATTAACCCTACGTATTGTGTGGCTGAACATGCAAAAGCTGAAAGCACAACTATTTGCATCCAGTCTCAGCTGTAATTTCCTGGGGAAAATCATGACCAACTCTCACAAAGTCCTCTCATAAATATGCTGAAGTGTCCTATCCTGCCCACTTTGGTACAGCAAAAGAATAATTTTGAAAAAAGATGTTATTCAAGCTTGATTTTTCACATCCATACCACCATCCAGGGAAAGAAGGCTCACAATCTGTTTACACTCAAGCGTGGAAGCGGAACCTAAACATTTCAGAGCAATTTGGAATGAGATCCTTGGCACTAAATCTGCAAACCCACTGCTTTTCACAGCATTTCACCAGGAGACAGAAGAGAGGCCAGAAGGGATGCTTCACATTTGCTAGAAACTTGAAGCATGACAAGATTCAGAGCAGACAGCCTACTCCATGCAGTTATTTTCTACAAACTCAAAAAGCAATGAATTTAAATAAACTTAAAGGACAATAATTCCCAGAAACAAACAACATGTAGTTCTAGTGATGCTAACAGACAATAAAAAAGCAATAATTTGCCTTCTCGCACACTGTGATTGTTTCACGTGCAGCAAAAATCAAGAACTCACCTCATCGTACTGTGAGTAAAAGAAGCCATTAATTTAAAAAACAAACAAACAAAAAGAACCACAACCAAACCCAGAACTTCTTTTCTTGTGAAGTACGTGAAAGTGAAGATCTCTAACTCCCATTTCAGAAAAATGACTTTTAAAAGGATACGGTCTGTACCAGGGAACAACGTTCTTCCAGTCAACAGTTCAGCCATAATGCATCCCACTGACCAAATATCAACTGAACAAAATAAAATAAACAAAACAAAACAACATAATGCAGAAAAAATAAAGTCTCAATAGAATCACTCTATCCAACAAGTACAAACAACTTTATCCTTAAATAACCTTACAGCATTGAAACAATCTGAGATGTGTTGGAAGCTAACTGGTACTGTTCAGTAATTACATCATCTAGGACTTGTCCAGGTAACAGAATAGTAGATCAGGTAAATTTTCCTTCCAGAGCATAACATGCATTGAGCACCAAAGAGCTGGGGAGGAATCTACACAATCAAAGAGGAAAAAACCTGTTCAAGACAACCCTGAGGAATTAATTTGCATATGGCCTTGGATAAATTCTACCCAACCAACCATCAACTATTATACTACAAATACAAGACAAGTCCATACACATGCAAGAGGAAAAGAGAAAAGAAGAATAAGTTGTAAGGAAGGAAATCAGAGTAGCACATTATTTTCTTTGATCCATTTGCTCTCCTGTACAAGAACTATTCTCAGAATTTGCTT
>NW_010329480.1:0-13774 GCF_000700745.2 Antrostomus carolinensis | reverse complement strand
ATGGTGTGTTGCTGAGAAGATACTGGAAACTGTGAAGAAGTGGCTAAGAAGAGAGGAAAAGAAGGGAGACTTATATACTTCTTAGCCTTTCTTCACACCGTAACTCCAGACATTTTTCAGCATACTCCCAGCAGCTTCCTAGAAACACACCTTCTCCTCATCCAGATACATTCCATTCACTTCCTTTAAAAGCCACTGTGCTAGGAAAAATAAGGGGTAAGTGCTGGCAGTATTGTGCTGATTGCCATTTCAAAGGTTCAAGTTTAAAGAAGTCTTGAGAATGCTCTCACAATGATTCTTAACTCACATCTGGTAGACAGACCATGGTTCAAATACTAATCTATGCCTTGGTGTCCCTGCTGATGGCAGGGGGGTTGGGACTGGATGAGCTTTAAGGTCCCTTCCAACCCAAACCAGTCTGGGATTCTATGATTCTATTGTTACTGAAGCATAATTACCGTGATTGTCAACTTATGTGATCAAATGGAAAGGAGCAGGTACAAAGGACAACCTCTTTATTTCTACAATTCAGGAATTGAAAAGCCTGGTGTTAGTTAAATGCAGTACCTGTCTGGTTGTAATGCATCCAGTTCAGCATGATCTCAGGAGCCCTGTACCACCGGGTAGCCACATACCCGGTCATCTCATCATCTGTGTGTCGGGCCAAGCCAAAATCCAGGATCTACAGAACAGAAAAGACATCCACCAACTACTGCAGTGGAACAACACAAACTAGCTAGAGCTAATAACCAGGCACTTATTGGATTGGGTGGAGGAGATGTGGTGCAACTGCAAAAGCAGATTATGAAACTAAATTTCACAACCTGTTAAAAGACACTAGCCTAGAACAGCATAGGACTCAACAATCAGAATTATGTCTGGGTATCTTCTCTCTGAAGCAACTAAACCCAAATTAGAGCTGTTAACTCTTCATTTTCATGATGATTCATTGAAAACACATGAACAGATAGAGCAAAAACATCCTTACAACTCTTCACAGCTTGGAAGGATGATGTTACTTTGGGCCACAAAAGTATTTCTATAAGGAATTATTTTACCCCTTTCATACCAAGGACATCCACAAAGCATTCACTCAACTCACAGTCAAACCAATCAGATCTTGTGATTACATTACCTTGAGCTCACAGTCTTCATTTACAGCTAAGTTACTAGGCTTTAAATCCTAAAAAAAAATCAAAAAACATCACAGATCAGCATTAACAGCAGTATATATATTGTTTCACAAGTCTAAAGCAGATAAAAATGTAAACACAGACAGAAAATAGATTCTAACTCGCTGTAAATATCAACTTTCCATTACTTGGGGAAATGATTTAATCCCAGAGTCAGCTCTCTCTCCTGTGATCCTCTGAGGTGTCACATATAAGCAAAAATGCATAAAGGCTTATTGTAATACCAGTGCTGTAGATGTAAATTTAATAAATAATCTATTTCACAAAGATACAAGCCAAATACAGGCAGGAACAGAAACTATGGACCTTGACAACCACTTCCTATGTTTAACTGAAATAATGGAAATTTCTTCTTGTTTCTACAGGTGCTACATTGGAAGGAAACAATCTTGGGATACATACTCACCCTGTGTATTATGTCAGCTGAATGGATGTACTGTAAGGCAAGATGACAAATTTTATTTAACAGTCCAAGTAGCCTCCTTCTCATTTCTTCACTAGACAATACTGCCCTGCCCCATCCCACACAATTCAAATGCTCCAGCTTGTCTGCAGAAGGAACCAAATGTGTGTCCATGGGTTTCAAGCAGGTCTAGGTGTTTTGCTTTGTCTCTGCTTAGGAACACCCAGGAGCATTGCCACCACGAATGGGACAACACAAATAAACAAAACTGATTGATTCATAGAGCAGATTGGAGGGCACATACTCTGCCAGACTGTGCCCACAGGAACATCTAGAAATATCTTCTTAAATGATAGCTTTATTGATACAGAGCTCCAAAGAGGTATGGAGGGGAGGAACAAGAATAAAAGGTTATCCTATGATACGTTAGGGAAGTTACAGAAGCCCTACTATGTACTCATATGAATCTCAGGATATGACACTCATCAAGAACTTCCACCTCCCATTGATGAGCTATCAACATTCAGGTAGGGCAGGAGCAAGTACCTTCAGTCCCCGAAGAATCTGGTATATGAGGAACTGCACATGGTCATCGGTGAGTTTCTGGCATTTCACAATGTTGTTCAGATCTGCTCCCATAAGGTGTGTCACCAAGTACCTATGAACAAAAGGAAACACAAAGGCTATGAAGAAATCCCTTCAACAGGATTAGGATATCCCTGTGAAGCTCCAGGAGCAGGGCTGACTGTCTCAAAGCACGTTGCTGAATGAACACTGCTGAAGTTCATGACACTTTAAATAATATAGCAAATTAGTACGCAGATTCCTACAGCATTGGTCAATAAAACATAAATGAACAAGTTTAAAGAGTCCAACAGTTTTGGATATCTTAGTATCTCTGTGTTGGAATTCAGAATTGTTTGAGAATGATGGCAGGCAAATTAAAGTGGCAAATATTTCTGTAACAATCTGGGAGATGCAATGAAGATACACAAGATGTTTTGTTGCAGTCTTCAGAGATGTTACCTACACATCATTGAATTCTTCTAGTGACTTCGCAGGGGTGAACACATCCAACAAACCAATCACCTAGAAAAAAAACAAACAGTAAAGTGAAAAAGCTGTGAAATACATTCATAGTATAATATGATACAGTTAATAAGATCCTTTGTGCAGTAGAAACTGCTCATTCCAGCAGATGTTTTGCTTCCAACTACATAAATCATTCAGATATAGACAAATCAGTGTTCATACAACATCAGAAACAAACATTCAAGTCATAAATATTAAGGTTAAAAATACAGAGCTGCCTTTTCACACCAGCCATCCATTTAAAATCAAACAGGAGCTATAACAAAAGGCACATACAAACACTGGTTTAGAATATCTTCTTGCAAAAATCACCCAAAGTTTGTTCAGGAAATAAATGGATGAGAAAAACAACAACAAAAAAACCCCTAATCACTAGACAAAACTGTTTGCTTCCTGCTCAATTCTTAGTTATTGTGCTGACTACATACTAAATATCACAACTGGGAGACTATATTTGTTTCACTTGTACAGAGTCATGGCTAGAAAAATTCAAGGATCTGTAACACAAGCAATGAATAATAATGACTACAAAGGAAAATAAACGAGGAAAAGAGCACGATGCAATGAGGACCCCATTTTCACAAACAGCTTCGCACTGTTATTTGTATTTTCTGCCCAAAGAGCAGCTATTCCACCTTTCATTTTACTGCTGAGCTGCTAACAGTAGAGAGTGAAAGAATATGCATGTGTTACCTTGTGGAAAAGAATAACTATAGCTTATCATCCCACAATTATCTTCTAGGTCATTTATATAATTTAAAAATATCCATCTGGTTGATAAAGATTGTTCTAATTTTCATAGAATCATAGAATGGTTTGGGTTGGAAGGGACCTTAAAGCTCATCCAGTCCCAACCCCCCTGCCAGCAGCAGGGACACCTTCCACTAGACCAGGTTGCTCAAAGCCTCATCCAACCTGGCCGAGAACACTTCCAGGGAGGAGCAGCCACAGCCTCTCTGGCCAACCTGTTCCAGTGTCTGACCACCCTCACAGTGAAGAATGTGTTTCACTGGAATGTGTTTTTAAACTTTATTTTCCTTCTCTTAATAGCAAATCATATTTTATTTTATGAATATACAAGATAAAGGGACAGGTTCTCTTCATCCACCTCCAAAAGACTCCTCTTCCCTTCTAAAGTCAGCGACTTCAGCCATGGTTGAAACACACACACCAAACCAAGAGATGGGTTTGTGTCTTCCCCTTTGCACCATCCTTTTTATCCCACTGTTTACACTTCCCAAGGATGTCAGAGCCAACTGAGTTACGTTCAAGCAGAGAATTAAAGACAAAAATCTTTGGGGAATTTAGACTATGCTTTTGGAAAAGAGAGCAAGTGGGTAGGAAATAAAAGTCTCTGTCTAATCTATGTTATAGCTTATAGATTGCATTTTATTGAGGAAACTGGAGAGAGCACACTTTCCTGCCTCTCTTGATATACATGGCAGCAACTTCATTTCTAGACAGGTATCTTCTTAAATTCTAACATTCACATCCACCCTGTATAGTAATTCTTGTGCTTACAGTGTCTCTCTCTCCAGTGGACTCTTCCCTATCAGTTTTTACAGGAAAAAAAAATAAAAAATAACATTATCCACCCAGTTCAGCCTGGAAAGACAAAAACTGACTTTGTTCTTGAGACTTCAGGGTTTTTTTAATTATCTTTTTTTATCTGGCAACACTGTAAAGCACAGTATCAAACTATCCATATCTTTCACGGAGTTCCACAAACACTTAAATACAGCAATTCCGCAGCGCATCACTGACTCACTTCTAAGGAAGTGTGAACACCAGGAGACTCAGAACCCAAACTCCTAACCTTTTGCTTTCCCCTCCCGGCATTTTAGGATGTCAGAGAGCTTATTAACTTCTTCATATGACAACAAACCCATTTGCTCTCCCATCTGCTCAATGTTGTGCTTTATACAAGCTAACAAGGCTTCTTGGAACTTGAAAATAGAAGGCAGACACGCTCGAGTGCTCTGCAGGTTCATTTCTTTGCTCAAGATCTTCATGAACCAGACTGGATACAGGATCTAGAAACCCCTCCTATGCTCAAGCTCCTTTAACTGCCATAGCCACCAGGTTTGCTGGTGCCTACTGTGCCATGTAAAATCCAATGTTTTCTGTCCAAACTGTGATTTGAATAGTTAAGACACCAGCACTAACAAGCCTCCCTGAACATCTCTGCATCTGCAGGATTTTTAAACCACAACCTCGATAAACTTCCCACAGATAGACAACAGGACGATGAACTGATAATAAATATTTCTATATATAAACAACTTAACTTCCTTTTACCTCTTGCTCTTAAAGCTACATAGGCTTTTTGCAATACTAATCCCTAAAATATTAACGAATGTCACAGAATTGGTGCAGCACCACTCACAATCTAATTTCCATTGCTTAACCTTGTTAGTTTAGACAAAATGGATTGATACGCTGATTTTTATTGGGAGGAACAGATATTCAAAGCTTTCCTGTTTGGAGAATATCTCAGCCATGAGAATGGGTGCAGAAGAAAAACTCCAGAGGATGGATGTTAAGCAAGATCAAATTTTACCTCTACTGTTGAGACAATGGTATTGTACAGAGGCTCTGAGGAGGAATTGTTGACAATAGTGTATATATATCATAGAATCATAGAATGGTTTGGGTTGGAAGGGACCTTAAAGCTCATCCAGTCCCACCCCCCCTGCCAGCAGCAGGGACACCTTCCACTAGACCAGGTTGCTCCAAGCCTCATCCAGCCTGGCCTTCAACACTTCCAGGGCGGGGGCATCCACAACTTCCTTGGGCAACCTGTTCCAGTGTCTCACCACCCTCACAGTGAAAAACTTCTTCCTAATATCTCATCTAAACCTCCCCTCTTTCAGTTTAAACCCATTTCCCCTTGTTTTGTCATTAACTGCCCTTATGAAAAGTCCCTCCCCAGCTTTCTTGTAGCCCCTTCAGGTACTGGGAGTCCGCTATAAGAGCTCCCCGGAGCCTTCTCTTCTCCAGGCTGAACAGTCCCAACTCTTGCAGCCTGTCTTCACAGGAGAGGTGCTCCAGCCCTCGGATCATCCTGGTGGCCCTTCTCTGGACTTGTTCTAACTGGTCCATGTCTTTCTTATGTTGGGGGCTCCAGAACTGGACGCAGTATTCCAGGTGCATCAAAAATTCCAATTATGTTAGCCACACTAAAAACACCAAAAAGATTTAGGGGATAGCAGGTGCTGAGTGTGGGGGTCAGGAGCCACAGCACACAGCCACCAATGCCTCAACACAAGCTCTGACCAGAGCATCCAAGGAGAAATTCCAACAAAATCAGGTTTGTTTGGCTTTTTGTGCTCGATAAAGGTCCTGGGTTTGCTCAGCTCACTTACCAAACAGTATTTCCCTTTTGCTAAGTTGGAGTTTGCTTGGACAAAAGAAATTAAGAGCCTTCCTTTCCTCTTGACATGCTGACAGCTCTACAGAGGGTAAGTTAGGAGGCTTTTTGCTCTGCTGCACATATTTGCTCCAAACAGCATGCAATATAAACATGTTGGTGTGTTAATGCCACAGACATAAAAAACAGGTCAATCAGTTTCTATTTTCTATACCAGATGTAGATTATATCAAAAAACAGTTCAACGTAACATTTGTCACATCCTATTTTGTTTCCCTGTTGATGATTTAAGTGGGTGGCTTGTATGAAAAGCCATCTGACTTCTACCCCCTCATCACCCCCTTTTTTCCTCCCTATTTTACCTACAGGTGAACATCTATTCCACAGGGAAGACTCTAAAAAAAACAAACTTTGGGATTTTCCTTTTTTAAAGGAATTATTAACATAACAAAAACTACAGTTCATTACAGCAAGGGTGCAGGAGAATGTAAATGACACCACCTGTGTCCTAAATTAACCTGCTAAGCAGTCATTTCTAGACTGTTCTAGGAAATATGAACATCCTTAAATAAAAAATTGGTTATGCTGGGGTTTTTTGTTGTTGTTTTGGTGGGTTTTTTTTAAATCTGCGTGCTTTTCTACAACTATAATCCCTCGGACTACTGCAAGCTTTGTATTTAGTATTAGAAAACAATGTATGCAACAAGATCCTTAAATGCAATCACGTTAGATGCTCACTGGATAGTCCAATTTTAGATCAACTTTTCATACCATCTCCTTCCACTTACATTTTCATGTTTCATGTGCTTAAGCAGTCGTAGCTCTCGGTAGGTCCTTTTGGCATGGATGATAGACTGAAATGGTCGGGACAGCTTCTTTACAGCCACACGCAACCCAGTTTTTGTGTCAAAGGCAGAACTACAATAAAGAGTAATCAAATTATCAAAATTAAGTCTTTATAAATGCCTCCAAACATCATCTTAGAACCCATGAAGACTAAATCCATCCTATTTGTTAACTTCACATACATAGAGTTGATATTTTGTACTGTAAATTTATCTTTTGAAGTCCTATTATAACCTTTTTTTTAATATAATATTAAGAAGCAAAGACTGATACTTTTGAAACAACCAAAAATTTAACACATGAAGAACTACATTAAATTTCTGATGCACTGCATAAAGTCTTCCAGAGCTTCTGGCTTATATTCGAGGAACTAAAGAAACGTAGGTGTTTAGCTGTGAACCACATTACTCCTCTTTCTTCTTTCCTTTGATGTTCTTATCTAAAAGAGTTCTGGTTTGTCTAAAAGGAAGGAGGAAGAGAAAGAGAGGATGTGAAATTAAGGTTACACTTGATTCAAGATAATAAACAAGGGGAAAGTATGGAATGGAGAAAGTCAGAGCACAGTATTTGTTTATTTTCCTGCTACATTTTGATTCGGGGAGAACTGATTCCATTTAGAAGTGAGTATGCACGAGTTCTTGATATTATCAAGTGAAAAAGAAAGTTATACATTTGTAAATGTAAAGTGTGAAGCAGCTTAACTAACAGAAAGTTCAAAACCAATCACAAAAGTAGTCCTAGAACAAAACCACCAAGGCAGACACAACCCTCAGCCCTGCAAAAGGAGTTATTTGAAATAAATGTCATTTATTTTGAAAGCAACTAACTGGAATTAATTTGCAAAAAGATTCTTTATTTCCAAGATGCTCAGTTTCCCAGGAACTTGCTATATGAGGTTTATGAGAAATAGAAAACAAAATACAAGCTTGTTTCTATGAAGAGTGATATTTCCTGCAGGTCCTGCAAGAGAATGGAAAAACCCACCGTGCACGATGGCAGAAGAGTATCTCCTTCTCTATAAGGAGGGACCTGCATGCACACAGTGGAAAGAGCTCTCTGGAACAGACACAGAAGTACAGCTGGACAGAAGATTCCCAGGAGCACCAAACTGCCACACAGCTGAATTACTCAAGCTACACCACAATGCCTCAAAGAATGCCCAACCGCTTTCACACAACTCATCCTTTACACCTCACTCAGCCTGGGTGAGGCAAAAGAAACCATTAAACGTTCATTTTTTAATCTTGATTTCAAATGATCATCAGCAAGTCTTCACATACCACTACAATATCGATTATCCAAGCTGCAACACCTCAGGAAAAACAGTATTAATTTTTTTTTTAAGCTTCACATACACCATTTTGCAATATACAAACATACCTAATTCAGGCTGTAATAATATGACAATATTTTAATAATACTCAAGGTGTTTTCTAGGACTTAGAGCAAAAATATGATTAGTCATCATAATTCAACCCATGCAGTTGTGAATTAGTCACGAATCTTTACCAGCCTTCAAACATTTTGGGTATAAGAGGCAGCATATGCCACTAGCTCTTTCATCTTGAAAAGAAGATGATCCTTCACAGCTACACAGTCAGAATTCTCTCTTGGTTTCCACAAGAATCTCTCTAGAGAACACTTCAGAGCCACCAGACATAATATAAGCTACCTCAGTGCCCAAAGGAAATTCAATTTCACCTTCTTTTTAATGAATGCAATTTCACCTTCTTTTTAATGACATTTTTAGGGTTGTATCAAGTCATTGTTCTGCTGTAGTAGATTTACAACCCCTAAGGAGAACAGCAATCAGAAATGAGAAACTGATTAACCAGCACAATAACTCTGTGCACAAACCCAGGAAATACAATTCTGTATTGCTGCACATTCACAACCAGGAGTTACTCTTGAAGTCAGAAGAATAAGTTCAGTCCTATTTGAGGCCTAAAGACTATTTCCCTCCAGATAAAGGCATGCTGAGTAATTTTTCTGCCGACACAGATAACTGCCTAATGGTTTTCAGGAGTACAGAACACAGAGCTACAGAACAGCTGTCCTGCTGGAGAACATTTTAAAGAACACTAAGCTGGCTTTCATCACAGACTTAAAACAGCTGCATTACACTGATCATATTTCTGTTAAAAAAAAGCCCAATTGGGGAAAAAAAACCCTGCATGATCCACAGTTTTAAATCCCTTTTAAAACAAGATCAGCACAAGTTCAGAGCTGATGACAGCTTCCATGTTTTTTAACCTCTTACATAGGATTGCACCAGGGCACACGACCTGCATCCACCTCACCCTGAAGTGAGCTAAAACTGCAATGCTGAGCTAACCCGAACTGAATCCAGAACACAAGAGCTAAAATAAAACCATTCTTTTAGAGAACCTAGCCACTGATTCAACTTACCTCCTTCAAAGTAATATCTGAAATAGTCTGAGGAACTGAAGTGCGCACAAAATGACTTCAGAGTGCAATTTATTTAAACATTAGATAATCAGAATATTCACTGTTGTGCAAAGGTTATTTTGGTAAGCAGTATGCTGCTCATCACTGGTGCCTGTGCAATCACCCAAGCCAAGTGAAGCTCTTCAGTGGTACATTTGGAGTTAATTTACACACCCCTGGCTATAAACAGAAAAAACAGTTCTTAGCCCTTGACAGTTTATGGTTAACACCAGTCACTTTGGAGGTGTATACATACAGATCAATCACTCACCTTCCCAACACACTATAAGAAGCTGTAAATCTTATTCTCTTCTGCTACCTTGGCTTCTGCATCTAAGAAAGTTGCAATAAAAAAAATCTCTCCATAGGACAGATGTGCTCCCACTAATTTCATTTCTTAATACACCAAGTTCCCATGAAGTTCAAACTTTGCTTTCAGAGCTCTGCTCGTGGCTTTTCTGTGCATACCCATCTCCTGCTCAATCCCCCTTCCTCACATGTGCTCTGCTCATCCTACCTGTACGGCTGCTTCATCCCACTCACAGGTTTGCAGTTCTTTTCATATCACTCCTCACGTATTTACCACACCTTACTGGAGAAGCAGGCACCTGTCCCTCCAAGTGCACACATATGTTGGAGGCACTTGCACGCTTTGATAAGGGATTAGTAAGTCTAAAGACACATGTTGGTTAAAAAAATAAATCCAGGGAGGAATAGTTACTACAAAGGTGATATTTAGGGTTGTTACTTCATTTCCTCTGGAGCCTAATGTTTTAAGATGTCTTAAATCCATAGTGTTTCTCTGTTAGTTTAAGAAGAGAAGAATTATCTCAGTATCTTCTCAATACCCAGGAAAGTCAGAGTCGGTGTTGGTACAACTGTGGGTCAAAATGGGAAGAAATCACAGGTTTTGGAAGCGCAATATAACCTGACAGACTACAAACAAGAAAAGCTAAAAATTTCTTATGCAAGATTCTGAGAAGAATAAGTCTTCAGTGTTTGATTCCTTTACAAATTAAATAAGGTAATACAGACAGCCTGCAAAGCAAATAAACCAAAAACCTTCTTTTACAAAGGTATCGATACAACACACAAAGAACTGCAAAAAAAATACAATAATGAAGTCAACTCCTGAGAGTACACAGAACCTACCTTCACAGCATTTTAGAAATGGTGAAGACCATTCAAAACACCTCTGTGCTTAGCTCAGAGCTGGCTGATCTAACGCTGTTGGCTGAGATTTCCCTCCAGCACAGAGAAGAAATGAAGCGATCCTGCAGCTGAACTGTGAGTCACCCATCCAACCCATCTCCATTCAGCAACTGCCCACTGCAAGGTGCTGCACTGCCCAGGCCCCTCTCCTCCTCACACGACCTATTAACAGACTAATACTTCAGGAACCCACGTGTGTTTTAGTGCAGACCTGGTTACAAAACCCTTTTCATGCAGAAGACTGTGTTGTATGAATATACAAAACTGCTGCAAGAAGAAATGAAATAGCATTTCACACAGCATAGAATCCCAGACTGGTTTGGGTTGGAAGGGACCTTAAAGCTCATCCAGTCCCAACCCCCCTGCCAGCAGCAGGGACACCTTCCACTAGACCAGGTTGCTCAAAGCCTCATCCAACCTGGCCTTCAACACTTCCAGGGAGGAGCAGCCACAGCTTCCTTGGGCAACCTGTTCCAGTGTCTGACCACCCTCACAGTGAAGAACTTCTTCCTAATATCTCATCTAAACCTCCCCTCTTTCAGCTTAAACCCATTTCCCCTTGTTTTGTCATTAGTTGCCCTTATGAAAAGTCCTTCCCCAGCTTTCTTGTAGCCCCTTCAGGTATTGGAAGGCCACTATAAGATCTCCCCGGAGCCTTCTCTTTCAGCAGATGTCACAGCGATTGTTACACGATTTAGCAACGATCAATCTGAGGAGACACATCCATATTTCTCCAAATTTTGGAACTGAATCTCTACTTGCATCTCCACATACTTCCTTTTTTTTTTTTCTTTTTTTTTTTTTTTTTTTTAAACAGATCCTGAATAACACCCGAGTTGGCCATATGAACTAACCCTGCACCCAATATTTCAGAAAACATTAGAATATTTGCTGTAATTTTAAGGACATACCTTGGGTGCCTTAAGCTGCCTGCAGAAAATGTCTCTCACTCTCCATCCACTGACTACAAAATAAAGTCAGTTTCTTATATGAGGGTGTTCCAAGTCATATTCACATTATTTAAAGAGCCTACAGCAGACAGCTCCATAGTCTAAATGATTCATCTGCAGGCTTAAATTTTTCTTTTATATTAATTCCCCTCCTCCCCTTTCTAGAAATTCCTCATTTTTAAATGCCTCATCTTGACAACTAAATAAACAGAGCATTTTATTACCATCTAATAGAATAATGCAGGAGGCATACACGGAGTATATTTAACCATTCACTTTAAGGGTGGTTAAACCCTTACAATTTACTATCCCAACACAGAGATATTCCAAACACAAAGTCTCAAGTGAAATCAGGTAATTTTTCACTGGGTAGAAAAAAATTAAATCTCTAGAGGGTCAAAGAGTGGAACAAGTCATTGCAGGAATATCCTAAATACTATCCATCACCATTTGCAGCTTAATAAAATGACATATGTCAGCAAGGTTTTTTTTGCTTGTTGTTTTTATTTTAATTCTGATGTAGTTCTCATATCCCTAGTCTTTCTGAACTATATCTTTTCTCAAAGATATTTTTAGAAGAACATAGAGAAAACCATCACCACAGACTGTTAAAAGACTCATGTGTCTGAAATTGCTTCCAAGATCAAGTTGTTTCATCTGGTCTGAACACAGTTGCACAATCTTTCAAAGTTCTGACACAGCAAAACAGGAAATTAATGATGCAAACTCTTTTAGTTATTGGTTTGGAAAACAAATTTTGGAAGTATTATATGCACAATGGAGATTGTGGGGAGAGGGAGAACAAGAGGAATGAGCTGGATTGTATATAACCTTAAAAATACAATGGACAAGGCACTGAGCAAATTAATTTCCTATTATTACATGTGAGAAGTTATGTAACTCCGAGGCACTTGCAGGGTATTTATCAGCTGTGGCAGCGAGGTCCTTCTTCCACCAGAACTATTCCCTTCTGTTTGAAAGAAACTCAGCAAGAACATTAGTTCATCTTGCTACTACCACTGACTGGCCTCTGTCTTTTATGAAATAGAAGCATTTCCATCCAGCACAGCAGTTTTAAGAAATGCACGTTATTTAAACTGAATATACTAACAATTTTATAACACTTGTTTAAGAAACAGCTGGGAATTGTTTTTAAAGCTGCAGCAAATGCAAAGCACCTCATTTTCTTTACTAGAAGAGTGCAGTATGCATCCCTCCTTATGATATAACATGATTTTCATGATATAAATTTGCATATTATGCTAATAAAAAAAATATGCATGCCTGCTCAAACTACAGCAGCAGAGCAGATGTGTAAGTGTTATGCACCCATACTTGAAAATTCTGATCACACTTTGACAGAGCCAAAGAACACAGAATAAAAACCAGAACGTTCACGTGGAAGATATTTCTTAATACAAGGAGACGGTAACCTGTGAACACTTTTATACAGCTCTACTATGACTGATAAACTCCAGATGGAAAATTCATTTGAATACAACCTCATCTTTAAGATTTTAAACAATGTATGCAGCCCAGTGTAATTTATGTTTAATGATCCAACATACTTCAGCAGAGAAGCTACAAATTAATAAAGTGCTGTGTTTTACAGGTGTAACTTGTCATATGCTTCGTTCCTATTAGGTATGCATTAAAAACTAAACTCTTATCTTCAAGCTCTGTGTATTTCTGCAGGTCTCATGCCAGGACTTTACTCTCCCAGGCAGTGCAGGAATTCTGTCATCCTACTGCAATAAACCAAGTTTTCCTGTGTTGATCTACTATTGCCAAGAAAATATTGATACTTGTAAATCCAATTACAAGCCAGGGATGCAAAAACAGCCCTTGCAGCCTTTCCTCTACCCTCCTTACCTATCATCAGATTCCAGTTAAAAAATATAATTGCCTCAAATCTCATCTACCCTTCAGATTTAGAAATAAAACGGGACAAGAGCTGCCAGCCCCTCAGCTCTGCAAAGCCAGCTCCATCGCTGTCCACCCCCCCAAGAAGGCACGGTGAAATATGTCTATATGAGCTCACTCGGGGCGGGGGGGGTGGAAGGAGGGAGGGTTGGGACATGATTATCTTCCCTTGCAAAAATGTTTTAGTGCCACCTGCCATGTGGTGCAATCCCCGACGCATTCCAGAGACAAGGCTGCGGCTTTCCCGGCTGCACAGCTCTTAAATCGTGGTGGGAAGGGGGGAAAATAAATAAAAAAGTGGTTTTTTTGCAGAAAATTGGTACCAAACTGAAGGGAG
>NW_010329479.1:14363-15074 GCF_000700745.2 Antrostomus carolinensis | reverse complement strand
ATTCTGCCCCTCTGCTCCGCTCTTGTAAGACAGGGAAATAGTAGAAAGTCATTGGTTGCCAAGATAAAACGCTGGAGCTCCATTTTGACAAAAAAGAGCATGTTGTAGTGCAGATTCTGACAGGTCCTTCAGATACTTTAGCGGACGTGTTGCTTCATGAAGGAGTTCCAGAGAATTAAAAGCTGTGTTTCAGTAGGAGTGATGGAAAAAGATACGGAATTAAGGCTTGTGTAATCAGAGGGATGAAATCCATGGAAACCTGAGGACGTTGTACACCCCAGAAATTCTGAAAGTACCTGCCATAAAGTTACAGCTCTGAATAGCGTCTGAAATTTTTTATTATTAAAACAATAGAGTCATATTCACATATGGCGTTGATTCTTAAACCATGCTGATTTTACCACAGAAATTTGATAGGAATAAATTGAGGCATTTTAATGTCTTGATATATGGAATAACTTTATCTGATGCAATATTTCTTCAAACATTAGGCTGAAGCATCTTGATAGTGAAGTTGAGTGTCCTTTGAGTTTCTGTTTTAGCTTCTCTGCATGAGTTTTTGTTTTGTTCTTTCTTTTTAAGACAAAAGCTAAAGAGAAAAAAGAAGAAAAGGCTGGAGAACGTGATGATACGATACCTCCAGAATACAGGTTGACGCCGGAGTTGGTAAGTTTCTCATCCTTCCGTTGCTTTGTAAATAGGACACTGCAT
>NW_010329479.1:0-14328 GCF_000700745.2 Antrostomus carolinensis | reverse complement strand
CATGCGGAAAACAAGAAAAACTAGCATTTTGTCATTGGCTTTGTCCTGCTGGTGATTTCTATCTCTCTAGTTTCCTTCCCTTCCTTTGTGGGCATGACTGGGTTTTTCAGGCATTCTGAGCAAAGATCTGATCTTCCCAGGTCACCCACTCCTTCTCCAAGAGTGGTGTTACTTGTTTCCAATAGCAAACTGCAGTGTTGTAAAATCCATCCCTTTACAGAAGTGCTTTTGGGTATCGCTTTGTCAGGTAACCTTGTAAAATGGTATAAAAACTGCACTAATTTTTTCAGCTTTTCACTTCAAGTGATGGAGATTTGTTCAGGGTTAAGCAAAACAACAACAGAACTGAGCTGTGTTTTCCATAAAGCTCAGAATTAAGAGGTTTTGCAACAGTTCTATCAGTATGACTGATGTTAGCAAGGTTGCTGTATAAACTGGCCTCGCTGCAGCAGAATGGTGTTTTGAAATGGTGTTTTGAAAGGAGCAGTTTTATCCCTTGTTTTAGCAGATTTTGAGACTGCCTGACTACAGAGCTGGGATTTAACCCCCTGTTTGTTCCAGTGCAGAAGTTTTGGGTTTGCACTCAAAGCTTGTTTACTACGGGATGAATGCCTGCTGTTTTGGTGTGGAATTAATTGCTGCTGCGTATTGATACTGATAGGAATGGACACTTTTTGGTCTCCTGGCCCTTTTCTATTGTGTTGACATCACATTTGCTTTCTTCATCCCCTTACCTGGCCATATAAGAATTCCTCCCTGTTTAGGGGAATTCCTGTTACTGTGTCACTGATTTCATCTTTATTTTATATTATCTTGCTGGTGACTGTGGAGTATGGCACTTCTCATACCAATGGAAAAATGTCAGTAATACTTACTTTATTTTTAGGATAAAGATGGACAACCAGTATTGCCAAAGGCTGAAGAAAAACCTAAGGTTAGCAAACTGATAATATGGTGGGGGTGTGAATAGATACCCTGTTTTCTCCCACTCTGTCATCACTTCTCTCTGTGCTGTCATGTAAGTCTCTTGGTCTGCTTGTGTGTTTGCTTCCTTGCTCCAAACCTGCTGATATGAAGTGTCAAGTGAAATTCACTGGCTGTGAGTGAAGAGCTCATGGTGAGAAACAGGTCTGGAGATTAGAAAAGCAGGAGAGAGTTACAGAAATGACTGCTGACACAAAGAGAAGCTGTATGGGGAGTTAGTGTAACGTATTCTGGGGAAGTCTGTTGTAACTACTGAAGGACAGAGAGAGAGGAGGCAGGAAAATCTTTTTGGCTTCATGACAGTTTCCTCTCATCAGTCATCAAATCTAAGAAGGAAAGAAGGAAGAACCTGCCGTGGGCATTCTGATTGCAAAGAACAAGTTGGACTTTGCAAGAAGTATCCATTGTGGCCTAGAAAGTGCAAGATAGATTGAAAAGATTGAAAGAGGAAGTTACAAAGGTTGATTAAAAATGTACAGGAAGGAAGAAAAAATTAGGAAAAGCAAAGGAACTGTGCCCTGAAGAAACGGAGAGCTTCACTTGGTGAACGCTGGGAGCTGAGGAGCGCTGCCGGAATTGGGAAAGTGCAAGAAACCTCCGTTCTTCTGAAACCAGTGTGCAGGTCAGGACCAATCTGAGCAAGAATGACACTGTGCCTTTTTAGCAGAAATGTGAAGTCATTTGTATTATTCAAGCTGGAAATACAGGGGGATGCAAAGGCAGCGATGAAAAGACTTGATGTCTCTTTACATTTTGATGTCAGGTCTTAGATGTGCAGTCGCCTTGTGTGGATGATGTAGGAGAGCTGCACAGAAGGAACGCCTGCCAAGGGCATCATAAGGAAGAAGAACAGCTGTGCTCTGAGGGCACCAGGCACTAATGTTAGGAGAAAAGCCTTCCTGCTTCGCAGGGAGCACAAAAGAGGTGGCACACATGAAAAAGAGAAGCTCCAGAAGAGGAACGTGGCATGAGTTAAGGGAGGTCGGTTCATAGATTGTCTGAAGTCCAGTACAAAAGCAAAGCAGAAGTTGAGCTCAGAATTCTTCTTGTGCCAGAAGAATTAAGTGGTTAGTAGAAGAACGAGTATTCCTGTGTTCTTCCACCCCTAGCAATCAGAGGCACAAATAAATTGAATAGTTAGGGAATCACAGGGATGTAAAAGTCAGATGTTGCAGTATTTACTACTTCACTGTTTAGAGTCTGAAGAAGGCGATTTTGAGCAAGATGGGTATGGGTTTGCCAGTGTTCCTGGGGTATCATCAGTAATTTAGATTTTGGGAAACCAAAACCAGCAAAACAAAAAGGTGATGTCAATCGCTGACAATCCTTCAAGCACTTACACTTCTTCCTTGATTCCTGGTGAATGCCAAGTTCTTCTTCCTTCATGATTTCAACTGGGGCTTCTGTTAGTTTGGGCCTCCATTTGACATAACCTTTAAGCACATGCAGTGGCATTGCTTTTGTGAAAAAAGTTGTTATTGCCTAGGTGCTTTTTTTGATTTAGTGGAAGAATTCAGGCATCATGAAAAGTTGAGCCTCATCTGATGAGATGTTTCATAAAGACTTAGGGATGCTGATGGACAAAGGAAAGAAAGTGGGAGAGAAAAGAAGAGACTCTCCTTCAGAAATTTCAGCTTCCGTCTTATAGATTTGACGGAATGAGCCCTAACAACTAAGTTCCACGTAGCAAGTGGATGGAAATCACTGCTGGCAAAGACGGACACATTTAGGTGTAAACAGTAGTCTGAAGGATCCCAGGAGCATTAGTAACAGATCACAGAAATACATAGATCTCATAGGACTAGATCAC
This sequence comes from Antrostomus carolinensis, assembly GCF_000700745.2. Classification (NCBI taxonomy): domain Eukaryota; kingdom Metazoa; phylum Chordata; class Aves; order Caprimulgiformes; family Caprimulgidae; genus Antrostomus; species Antrostomus carolinensis. The sequence goes on along the minus strand of NW_010329479.1, from coordinate 11,534 downwards.
ACAGTATCAAGAGATCGTAATAGACCACACAGTAGGGAACTAGAACTGCTGTTTATTTCCTTTTCCCTAAAACATGTGCAGTGAAAATCACAGAGTGCCAGCAGCCAGTGCACAAGCTAAGAGTACTCACAGCGGATGCTGCTCTGAGGGAGCTCTGCTTCTGCTGGGAAAAAAGAAAAAAAATTAAAAGGGGAGAGTTCTGGTGTGACGGTGCTACTTTCCACTACCTAGATGGAATTTATACTTGAATTATTAGAAAAGCACGTTGCTCTTACAATAAATGCTGTCTAGTAAATATTAGCATTTTTTTTTTCTAATTAAGGGATTGCATTTTCCTTTTCAGTTGCCCTGTAGCAAGTATTGAACATAATGTTCACTTTGTTATGTTGACTTGTGATAACAAAGTAAATGGTTTGTTCTGAAAAGTGGTTTTCTTAATTTTGCGCACTGTGAAATTCATGCTCTCTTGCTGCACCTGAATGTGAAAGGGAATTTCAGGGCAGGCTACAAAAGTTTTTCCTGCTTTCTGAGTAGCTGAAATGTAATTCTTGGAACGAATAAATTGAGTCAGTGAGTCACCTGTACCATGTTTGCCTTTTTTGCAGCCTTTGAGTGAATCTGATCTTGTTGATGAATTTTCAAAAGACTTTGCCTGCCCTGCCCAGCCTGCAGTACAATCCAAACCATCGAAGCCTAGCAGCACATCCAAAGTACGTCTTTCCAGTTCACAGCAGATGCTGGAGCTGATAGTTTTGCTAAGACTAGATAACGCTACTGTTCTTTCAATAAAAATGTTTTCTTCTGTTTCTGTTTTTCCCCCTGCTGTTGCCTTCGGTGGAACATGCAGTATTGGCACTTAGGCCTTAATTGAGGGGCTTCTACCTTCACATTTAGACTTTTCTTCCTTGTTTTGTACTTTATTTAAAAAAATATATAGCAAGTCACTTAACAGGTACGTTTTGGGCTTCTGAGCATCTTCAGCACAATGCAGTGTACTTTTTCTGTTTCAGAAGCCTTCAGATCCTGTGTCTGCAAAAGCTACTGAGGATGAAATAGTCCCTCGTGCCATAGCTTGCACTGTGCAGTCTTCAGCTCCACCAGCTGTCTCTTCAGTGAGTACTCTTAGCTGGAGCTACAGCAAAACTCAGTGCTTCGTTTATGCAAGGGTATAGCATATTGTCAAGATGCTTATTGCAGTATTCCCTGTTCTTCCTCCATAGAAGTGAGGCACAAAGGCTGAGTGCTTTCCAGAAAAATGAAGTCGAGCACAAGCTGAATGGGGAAGGTCAGCGACCTTCTTGCTAGAGGAACTCAGACTGGCAGTTCTTGTGGTCTACTCTAGCGCTTAATGCTCTAAAAGGGGTGTTGTTTGTGAACTTGGTAGATACTGCAGGAAAAGACAAATTCTACCAAAAAGTCATAGTTGCCCTGCTGAATATTTTGGAAGATTGCATTGATGGCTGACATTCTTGCATCTCTTCTCACAATATATATGCTTGTATTAAAACACAAAACAAGCAAACAAAAACCCACCTGTGGAACACTGTAGCTGTGAGTAAGTCTTTGGAAAGGTGAAGCCTGTTTACAGAGCAACCCCTGTCACAGGTGCCTGTGCCTGGAACTCAGGAGATCCCAAGAATACAAAAATGATTAGGGAGAGATGCATTACCGTTTTTTAGTTTACTTCTCAATTTTCACTGTAAGTAATGTGTGGCTGGCGGTGGTAGTATATGAACAGGTTTCTTCAGCTGCAGCTGAACTCAAGACTGAGACTTGTTTTTGACTGTATCGATACCCTTACAGGTTGGTCACGTGGCAGATGAAGCCCTGGAAGCCTTGTCCAGCAGCCTGGGAAAGAGGGAGCCTGATCCAGCCGAAAAGAAACCTGCTGTGGACAAAGTTAAGGTAGAGAAACAATCAGACCTCCACAGATCAACTTTTGATGTAATTCTCTTCAGTGTTACTGTATTTGCTCAGGCTAGAACCAATTTGGAGATAATATTTTCAGTTTCTTTAAAAGCAACATTTACTTATGAAATCAGTTGTTTTCTGCTTAGGAAGTACTAGTAGGATTTCAACACAGCGAGTGGGTTTTCTTAGTCGTTTTGCCTCTTACAAAGTACAGTAGTTTCCTCAGCTTCTGAAAACTGCATTTGCTTAGTGTCTTACTGCTGGACCAAAGCAGAAATAAGATGCACATCAGAGGTACGTACAGTCTGGCACTTTCTCAAAAGGAACCAACTGCATGATGAGTTGTTTAATTAAATTAGGAAGGATACCTCAGACTTTGGTCTTTTCACGGATTCTGTTATTTTAACAGGGAGCCTTAAGGAAGTCCCTGAAAGATGTGTATTTTGTCTCAGGGAATACTGTTCTTGGTCACAGTCAGAACACCCCCATTTGCCTCCCCAAACCATGGGCTGGATGGTATTGAATGGAGCTAAAAATAGAGGACAGCTCTTCTGGTGGGCTGGAACTCTACCAAACAAAAGTTCCCACAGTTGGCTTCACTGTCATCTTCCAGGGTAACTTGTGGAGGGAGTAGTCCTTTTTGAAGAACTGATTGGCTACTAGTTTTTCTGTTCAGCTTTCCTTTGCATGCAGCACAGGTAGCTGTGGAGTGCATTTCAAACAAAGCAAGGACTGAGACTCCGAGGTGTAATGCTATTTTGTCATTGGTCTGTGCTTATCTGTTTACTTAACTCTGTTGATCTTCATTGAAATAGGCTACTTGTGATATGCACAGGAAGAATCAGGCAGAGAAATGAAGGCTTTCTCAAGAGAAAGGGTTTCTTTTCATTTGCATCAGATTTTTAGCTGGTGGTTGGATTGACAGACTTATTTGAATTGGTAGACTGAAGACTTTAAAAGCTTGCTCATGTGCACGTCTGTTGGGATGTAGTTCTTGGGTTTTATGAATACTGTTTTTATTTTGCCTTCGTAGGAGAAAACCAAACAGGAAGCACGCCAAAAACTGGGGGAAGATGAAGAAACAATTCCTCCAGAGTACAGATTAACAGAAGCAAAAGTAATTTCTTTAATGTGGTGTTTTAGTCTGACTTCCCTTTCCTTGCTCAGAATATATGGATGAAACTGAAGTGCCATTTCATTTTGAAATGTTGATGTTTGCTTCAGCCATTTTAATAGACTATAAAAATTCTGGTTTGTGGTTTCTGAATACCTGATGTCTGTCATTAGATGCCTGCACAGGCACAGAAACAGTTTAGATGCAGGTACCTACACAAGACTAATTTTGGCTGAGATTAGTGCACTGGAGTCTTTCATTAGGTGTTTGTATTTTAGAACTTGAAACACTGGGATTGATCAAAGCTGTTAGAAAACCCAGCGCTTCAAGATGCTGCTTTTACAAACATGACCACACGACTCGTTTGACCTGAGTGGATTGCTTTGCTGTAGCCCAGACTCGCACAACACCTGCCACAGCTGCCGGTGTGAAAAGATGCGGCTGTTCTGGACTCTGCATCCAGGAATATTGTCCCCAGTCTTGAAGCTGGAGGTTTATTTATTAATTGTGCTGTTTCCATGGAACTTGAAACATGAAGTAGGGAAGCTCAGATTCCCACACACTGAATCCCTTTCCAGCCAGCACTCGGATGTTTCTAAGTTACAGGACCAGGATTTTTTTAAAGGACACCTTGTGTAACACCAGTAGATGCTGGAAGTTACTGGTTAGATCGTTTTCTTGTGTAACACTATCTGTCATTCAGGGAATGCTCTCAGAGTACTTGGATTGCGTGGTCATTCCAGGACTGCTTGGTTTAATGTCAGGGGCTTTTTCTTTTGTAGGATAAAGATGGAAAACCACTTTTAGCAAAGCCTGAAGAAAAGTCCCAGGTAAAAAAGTGAATATTCCGATAAATGTTTCATTCATTAATTATTTACTCAAATGTCAGTAAGGTTTCCCAGTCTTCAGTTTCAAAATGGAGCTTGGCTATGTTGCCTGCTCACTTCTTTACAGATGAAAAAGCTTAGGTGCCTCTTTTTATTTTCTTTTTAATGATAGCCTATGACTGAAAATGATCTTTTAGAGGGTTTGACAGAAGGATTTTCCTCTTCTCCATCCCCATCTGCACCATTACCTACACCAACTGTAATAAAGGTGAGTGTATTTGATATGTGAAAAGCTGTTGTAGGTTCAAATTGTTTTTTACAATCTTGATATTTTATTTGTTTCCTTTTAAGTTTTATGTAAGCTTTCTTAAATAAAATTCAGTACATATAAATGTTAATTTTTTTTGCAATAAATTAATAGAAGGGAGAGCAGGACTTTAATAATTAGAAAAAACTAAAAAAGTTAGTTGTATCTTTTTACCAGTTGCTTGTGTAAGTAATGCTTTGCACTTGAGACTTTTACAAGGGTTACTTAGGAATACAGGTGGCCTTGATGAAATCTGAGCTCCTCTGAAGTCACATAAATCCTGCCTCTGACATAAGCTGTGCCAGGGTTTAACCCAGTAGTTGAGACGGAAGATTGAACATCAGCAAACTGAGATGCCAAACAGTTGCACAGTGCTTCTCAGGAAGGTGTTTCAGTCTGAAATAACTAGAGCTTCTAAGAAAAATTAAGTCATAGAAATAAACTGCATGAGCATTGCGTTTTAGATGCATGGAATTTAATATGTATTTTTCTTTTAGTCCACAGTAATGATGCTGTGTCTTGTTTCAGAAAACCAAGGAGGGTAAAGAGCCTGCAGATTCCTCGGACATTATCTCTGCTGCTACAGTTTCTTCAGTGCACTCAGCAGCTCCTCTAGCTTCTACCTCAGTAAGCAACGTTTTGTGAAGATCCTTATCCAGGATCTACATTTCCGCACTGAGAGGGTGGTCAGACACTGGAACAGGTTTCCTGGAGAGGCAGTTGATGTCCCAAGCCTGTCAGTATTTAAGAGGCTTTTGGACAATGCCCTTTGTAACATGCTTTAATTTTTGGTCAGCCCTGAAGTCGTCACTCAGGTGGACTAGATGGTGGTTTCAGGTCCCTTCCAACTGAACTATTCTAGCCTAGTCCAGTGTATCTGAACCTAAGACCTGAGTAATGAAGAGAAACAGGAGTATTATCTGGCCTGTTACAGAATTGCCTCGATTGTAAAAAGCCCTTTAAGATCATTGGGTCCAAACATGAACCTCACACTGACAAGTCCCCGACTAACCCATGTCCCTCAGCACTGTGTCTACACGACTCTTCAATCCCTCCAGGGATGGGGACTCCACCACTGCCCTGGGCAACCCCTTCCAATGCCTCAGAACCCTTTCAGCAAAGAAATTCTTCCTCACATCCCATCTCAACTGCCCTGGGCACAACAATTTCCTCTTGTCCTGTCCCTTGGTCCTTGGTTGAACAGACCCACCCCCACCTCTCTCCACCCTCCTCCAAGGGACTTGCACAGAGCCACAAGGTCTCCCCTCAGCCTCCTTTTCTCCAGGCTCAACACCCCCAGTTCCCTCAGCCACAAGGGAACTCAGCACACTTGTGCTCCAGACCCTTCCCCAGCTCCGTTCCCTTCTCTGGACACGCTCCAGCACCTCCATGTCCTTCTTGGAGTCAGGGGCCCAACACTGAACTCAGCACTCGAGCTGCAGCCTCACCAGTTTTAGCAATATAGACTGTTGCAAAGTTAAATAATTTCTTGCTGCTAGTGTTTCTGGGAGGGGGGAAGAAAATGTTCCCTCTGGGGAAAAACGTGTGAGTTTCTGGACACTTGATGTTCCCCTGCCTATGAAGACCCGTCTGCCTGTTTTGTTTTGAGTTCTGCTCGCTGTCACATTTCAGGCTGCCTCTGAAACCTCCTCACCCGCGCTTGGACAAGGGAGTGCCCAGTCCCGTGCTGATTCCTCCAGAGTTACTGGGGACATCACAGGATACGTGCATTTCCTTTCCATGGGTCGATGCAGGGACTTGCCCATGTGCAAGTGGTTTCATTTGTAGGCTTGGGCCTTTAACCAAACCACACCTTTCTTTTCCTGGTTAGGTACAGAGAACATTTGAAATAATAGCATAAAGTCATCTATTAAGCCTATCAAAGGAGGAGGTCGAGGTTAAGGGAGGGACAGGCAGTGCCCTGACCTCCTTTTCACACCAGGAGAACTTCCCTTCCTTGCATTTAGTGGCAGTGTCTCCTTCTGTCTCCATTTTGGCAGGTGCAGCAGGAGCTTCTTGTGTTTCCAGCCTGAACTGGAAGGGGAATATAAAGCTTCGCCCACCTGGGTTTTAATTGGTTTTAAGGGCTTTTTTTCTAACCCGTGTTTGAATAAAACTGGGGTGAATGAGCAAAAGACCACGCCTATTGTGAAGATAAAATGTTTTCATTCAGATTGGCACTTGTTTAGCAGCTGGTCTGCAGTGATAATGATGTTTGCCCAATGAACGGCAGTTCCCAAAAAACAATCTCTCTCTAGAACTGTACTCATTAGATCAGTTAGGCTTATGTGTAACGAAAAGGCCATGAAGATAAATTCCATAACCCCTGCTTAAAATTACGTTCTCTGTAGCACTAAGTATTTTGTAATTTTTGTCCTCAGCCATCACATTACATCGTAATTACAAAGGGAGAGAGGCTTGTTCATTGTTCACTGCAGCTGAGAGTTTATTAGTCAGTACTTATATGAGCCTGATGAATTAAATTATTTTTTCCAGCTGATTTGCGTTCACTAATTTGTTTGTACTTTGTTAGGGAGGAAAAGAGATGGATGAAGCCTTGGATCTCCTTTCTGATTCCCTGGGCCAGAGGGAACCCGACCCTGATGAGAACAAGCCAGTTGTGGATAAAGTGAAGGTAACAAAAAACACTCTGAAACTTGTGCAGGCTCGGGGAAAACAAACCAACCAATCAACCAACCAAACAAAAAAACCCAAACCAAAACTGAGATGCTTACATTTCTTCTTAAGGGTTTTTTTTCTTAGATAATATACTATGTACTGTAATATTTCTTACATACTTGTAGGAGTAGGTGGCATGTGATTTTCAGATGTAGCAGTAAGTTCACTAGAAAAAAACAACGTAGTCTTATGTTGTCCTCTGTGCAGTTGTATCAACCAGTTCACTTAAGTGTTTTTTGCTTCTAAACATGCACTCTTCAGTCAGGTGGATTACTTGTGTTTTTTTCTGACAAATGTTGGATTAGTGAATATACTTTAACCACTTGGAGGTTAAGTGTTGAAATATTACAGGAAATTGAGAATCGTTTGATTTCAGTGCCTTTTATTGTCATTATTCTAATTGCTTTCCAGGTGTTTTCTCTGGCCTCTGTTTCTAAAATTACTTTTTTGGCCTTCTTTTTGTCAAACTTTGACTTTTATAACCCCACAAATACCAAATTCATCGATTGACATGTTCATTCTCCAGTCCCATTTTTTAACTTGATTGTTTTGTCTTCACTCAGTCTCTCTTCATGGAATTGTATAATGAACTTTCTGCTAATAAGAAGATCAGATGCATTTCTGCGTAGTAGTAGTAGTAGTAGTAGTAGTAGTAGTAGTATTAGTAAATTGCAAACTGAAATCCTTAAGGTATGTAAGGACATTACTGGGGCAAAGCAGCCACTGTAAGCTGCCCATAAATAAATGTAGGCTGGAATCCAGAAGGATATTTCTGATCTCAGACCAGGCCCCAGCACGGAGGTTATTTGCTGCTGTTTTAACAGGTTTCTCCAGTCTGGGTAGCATTGTCCCTTGCCATAGCAAGGGAGTGAACTCTTCATGTGTGAGACCCCAGGAGCTCCTGTGCTTCAGTGGATCTGGAGGAACCCATCTTTTTTCATGTGTTGTTCTTTACAAAGGCATGGAAAAATGCATCTGCTGGATTCAAAAACATTCCCAAAAGAGAAGAGTCCCTTAAAATGTCTGGGTTAACAAATGCAAAAGTATTCTTCAACAATGTGCTTAAAAAACCTACTTGTATCTAAAGCAGGTGTTTTGTTTGGCCTGTTTCTGGTCTGTTCACCAGAAATCAAAGCAGCATAAATTGAAGGATAAATGTAGTGGAAGGAACGCTTCCCTTCTTGCTGCCATTTTCAGGAGCTTGTAGTGCTCTGCCTTCTGGTTCTGTTGGATCTGGAGCTGGCTCTGGATCCTGCCTCTGGTGAGGAGTGTAGGCCACTCTCAATCAGTTTGGGTGTGAGGTGGATAAGTGCCCTGGGTTCTGCTAAAGGTGCCCAGATGCATTCGCAGGTAAGACATTGCAAGGACATCAGTGTTGTGTTAAAGCTACAGTGCGTGGATGAGATTTGATGCAGAAATGTGAAATGACTCCTTTCAGTCACATTGTTGAAAGCACAACTGAAAGTTGACATAACTTTTTTTTTTTAATCTTGAGATGCTGCCATGTATATATCAATTTAACTGTTTATCTGTTTAACTTATTAAATGTGTACACTTGTTGAGAGCTTGTCATTTGGAAATGTTCAGGCATGAAACACACCTCATAGTGAAATGAATATATTGGTTTTTTCTGGTAGTTTTAAAATTTGAAATTCAAAAAAGGCATCTGTCCTACATTGAATGAGCACTCCAGCTTACTGTTTGCTAGTATTACTAACATAAGTATTGAAGTTGTTAAAAAATTGAATGCTTTCAGGAAAAGGCAAAATCTGAACACAGAGACAAACTTGGAGAAAGAGATGATACCATCCCACCAGACTATCGAAACATTCTGCTGTCAGGCGAGCAGGTAAGGAGAAGCTTTGTTAGTTTTTATTTAGCTATGTTATTGCAACATCAGAAATTTGTGTATATGAGCCAGTCTGTCCCCTTTGGAAACCTGGAGAGAACAGGGAAGCTGAGTAAGTGTGTACTATATTTATGTGTCAGAGTTAAACAGCTAAATAACCTACACTTAGAGTTGTTCTGGATTTTAAAAAAAAAAAAAGGAAGAAAAAAAGTAGATTTTTTTTTTTTTTTTTTAAATTGGGTAATCTGATAAAATAAATCACTTTGAACTGCCCAGTAGCAATCAGCATCCTGGAGATTTAGCAGTGTAGACTCCAGTTACACTGGCTCAGTGTTTTAGTTGCTCCAGATCACCAGGAGAAAAAATAGGGTGTCTGTCCTTAAACAGCTTGGCTTTATAGTCTGCTCTTGCACAGGAGATAGTTGCAAACTGTGGCTAATAAAGCTTAGTATTACCAATTAGTTTTGTTCCACATTTGTGGACCAAGTGTAGATAGAGGTATTACCTTGGTGGTGTGCCTGAAGCCCTGTGAAACTGCCATTTGGTAGAGCAAGTGACCGCTCTGGCAGTGATTTGATCTTCTGTGGATCAGGAAACTGCTTTTTTCAGTAGACTAGCAGGACAGAAAAATGGTATCACAGACTTAGTAAAGTAACAGAGCAGGAAAACACAGCGTGAACTTGGAATGCGTAGCATGAGAAATAGAGAAATGAGTTCAGAGCAGTGCAACTATCTTGGTGATCTGTGAACTCCCAATGTCATACCTAAGTATTTGTCTTAGAACTCCTCTGACCAGTTCAAAATGCAGATGTGATGTTTCTTCTTCCCAAGGATAAACCAGTAAAGCCAACAGCAAAGGATGATGTGAAACACAAAGAACTCAAGGTAACATTTATGATATTTTTGGTGAGTGTTTGTTTCACGCTGTGTGCTCTGATCTTTTTTCCAAAGTAGTGTCATTGTAGGCTCGAGGTGTGATTGATTCATTGCAAATTCTCATAAATGCTGTTGCATATGCAGTAGATAATAGCACTAGTGTGGACAGTAGGACTTTTGTGAAGATTAACTCTTCACAATAACTGCAGTTTTTATGCACAACTGCACTGTGAATGTTCGGGTCCTGTATTCAAAGACGTTGTATATCTTGGAAACCTCAAATGGACATCTCTGTTCCAACAGATGTGTAGAGCTCAGGACTGGGTTTCTTTAGGAAAGGGATAATTAAAGCAGACAGAAATTCCTGAACCACTAGTTTGACTGTGGGAAGTATTGCATATTGTGTGACTTCAGAATTAAAATTATTGCAGAAGCCTGCTGAGGAGTCTGCAGCTATCGATGCCCTGTCAGGTGACTTTGATAGTTGTGCGGAGGTTCCTGCCACACCACAGCACTCAAAGGTAGGACATTTTCTGCTAATAATTTGCAAAATAAAGAGTTTGTCACTACTCTGTGAAAGTTCCTCACTTTTCTTTGCAGTAGCTCAATTCAGGTTTGGAGCTAGCCTCTTTGGAAGGTGCTGTCCAGATGTAGCGATTGTCTTACTACTATAATGGAAGTTTGATGCCTCCTGCTCTGTACTAAATATTTAGAGGAAGGAAGGTGTGTGGTATTTAGGGTCCTTTAGAGGGGTAAGACAGGCTTGGAGAAGTGAGGTGAGCAGAGAATTGTGGTAATAGTTTTTGTACCAATCAGAGTGTTAAAAAAATGTAGAGAAGCAGAGAAATCTTTATTCAAAGATTTCACAGACTACCTAGCAATAGTTGTGGGCTGGAACTGAGACACAGTTGAAGAGGGTTTTGCAGCAAGAAATGCTAGGAGGAGGAAAGAGTTTTAGGTGTGTTAGGGAAAATAGTAGAGCTGACAAGAAAAGAAGGTGGAATGGAGTGGAGAGGTCCTGTTATGAGAAATGGAGTGTTTCTTTGTCATCTAATCATCTTAAACCCAGCTGACAACAACTGCCAGACTTTCCCAGCAAAGCGCTGCACGTGAGAGGCTCTGTGAAATGAGCTAGCAGTGAAAGCTGCATCAGTCTGGAGGTGATGACCACAAGGATGGTGTTTGAGAAAGGATGGTTGTGCTGGAAAAGAGCATGAGTCTCAGGGGTCTGAGATTTGGTCCGCATGTGAGAGGAATCACTGGCAGACACACTTTCTGCTTGCTCTTAAGAGTTTAAGACAGTTTAATAGGTAAAGCAAAAGCCACATGCACAAGGAAAAGCAAAACAAGGAAGCTGCAGAACCATGGAATGGTAGCAGTTGGAAGGGAAGGGTCAAGTGTTGATGGGTAAGAATCGGGGGGAAGGCCAACAAGACGGATAGCATGGTGGGAGTCTGTTATAGACCAGCCCACCAGGACGAAGAGGCAGATGAAATATTCTATAAGTATCTGTGAGAAGTTCCGGTGACCGGTGGCCCTTGTTCTTGTGGGGAACTTCAACTTACCAGCTGTCTGCTGGAAACACAGTCCATCAGAGAGGAAACAGTTGAGGAGGTTCCTGCAGTGTGTGTGGAAGAGAACTTCCTGACCCAGCTGGTGAGTGAGTGAGCCAGCTAGGGAAGGTGCCCTGCTGGACCTGTTGTTTGTGAACAGGGTGATGTGATATGAAATGACAAGAGGTTTTGATTTTTTGGAGAAGCAAGGAGGGGAGTCAGCAGAACTGATACCCTGGTTGGGGCACCTGGGATCAGCTGTCCCAGCTGTGTCCGCTCCCAGCTTCTTGTGCACCCCCAGCCCACCCGCTGGTGGGTCAAGGTGAGGAGCAGAAAAGGCCTTGACTCTGTGTAAACCCCGCTCTGCAGGAACTAAAACATCCCTGTGTTATCAACACTGGTTCCAACACAAATCCAA
>NW_010329478.1:1730-12404 GCF_000700745.2 Antrostomus carolinensis | reverse complement strand
GAGAAATTCAGAACCTTTTTGTAGCATTAAAATCTGCAGATTTTGTTGCTTAGGGGTAACTTACATCCAGATTTCCATTTTTCAGGAGGCTTCTCTGCAGGAACTAGGCAGGCAACTTTGGAACTGGAATTTCAACCAGTCAGGAACTGGTTTGTCTGGCACTGTGTGTGGATGTGTGAGCCTCAGCCTTCCCATTCCCAGCTTTCTCTGGCAGACCTCCTGGAAACCTGGCCCTGTAGGGTGCTGGCTGGGAAGCTGGTTCAGTCTGTGAGGAACAGATGTGTCTCCTCAGGGTGTCAGAGTCTGATTTCAGGTTTCTGTGCACATCTTTCAGTGGAAAGCTTTAAAAAAAGTTACTACATGTTAAGTGTTAGATAATAATACTGACATTCTTTTTTAAATTTTCAATATTAATTTGAATTTGGGAAAAAAAATGCCAAAAAAAAGGTGACAGAGCAGCTTTGTCACGTTGTAGGAGATGTCCCAATATGCTAGCTGTAAATTTCTCCTGCAGTTGTCCACTGAGGGCTGACTTTCCTGGAGATGGCTCAGGTTTTTTCTGGTTTCAAGCCCTCTAACCTGGTCCATCAGCCTGTTAATCTCACAGTGCTGATCACTGGTAGAATCAAGAGATGTTTAATTGGTTGTGTGTAAGATAAGAGATGTACTAGTAGTGTGCTTTGGAGTGGTATTGCCATAAATCTTGTTGCTAGATCCATCATGTGAGAAGTTGGGGACAGCATCAAGGATTAGTGTTCTGGTGAGACCCCACCTGCTGTGCTGTGTCCAGTTCTGGGGTCCTCAGCAGAGGAAAGACATGGAGCTACTGGAGTGGGTACAGAGGAGGCCACAAAAATGATCCGAGGGCTGGAGCAGCTCTGCTGTGAGACAGGCTGAGGGAGTTGGGGCTGTTGAGCCTGGAGAAGAGAAGGCTCCAGGGAGACCTTATTGTGTGTCCTTTCAGTGTTTAAAGGGAGCCTGTGGGAAAGCTGGAGAGGGACCTTTATCAGGGAGGGTAGTGATAGACAGGGAGAAATGTTTTTAAACTGAAAGAGGGGAGATTTAGATTAGAGATAAGGAAGAAATGTTTTACAGTGAGGGTGGTGAGACAGTGTCCCAGGTTGCCCAGAGAGGTGGTAGAAACCCCATCCCTGGAAACATTCCAGGTCAGGTTGGACGGGGCTCTGAGCAACCTGATCTGGTTGAAGATGTCCCTGCTCACTGCAGGGGGGTTGGACTAGATGACCTTTGAAGGTCCCTTCCAACCCAAACCATTCCATGATTATCCCATCAGGGTTAAGACTTGCATATGTGACCCGAATACCTTTCTAACACACGTTGGTTGGAGTGTACCACCACCACCATGAGCTGTTTGAAGAAGCTTCTAAAGAGAGGTAGGGGGGCTTAGTCAGTTCCCCATGTCTTGAGGGTTCTGTCTTCCCTAGGATGAAAACTAGGAGTATTTAAAGCTGTTTGCAAGACGAGCTGGGGGTTGGATGAGCTCAGGAGCTCTGGAAAAGCTTTTCCCTTGCAGTATTGCTGTTCCAGATCCCTGATGTATTCCTGGGCTGCTATGGTTAGTGCTGGTGGTGGCTTCTGTGATTCTGTGCAGTGAAAGAGGCTTTGATCTGGCAAGTTCCCAGTGCTTTGTAAGTCTGAGGAGCTCTGTAGGGATGTGTGTGCCTGCCTCTCCCAGACATTTGCTATCTTGGCTCAGGGAAAAGGAGACATGGCTGTGGCTTTAGTTCATCCCTTTCCAGCAGGGAAGGTGTGTTTGAGTATGGCCACAGCGATGGTGCAGGTTATTGCAGTTCTTTTTCCTCCTCTATTTCCCTTGGTTGGATCCCAGCTAGAGAAGCTGTGGGTTGGAGGGTCAGGAGGGCTGGTCCCTCTGGCTGACAGCTCGCTTTTTATTCATACAGTGACATATTTTAACAGCCATTTGCTGCTCTGTTCAATGGCAGAGCACTCAGTTCTCTGCCTGTGAAACATTAAAGATGCTGGAAACTTGCATTTTCAGGAGAAAAATTTACAAGTGAAGTGAAAAGCCAACCTCCTAATAGTGTTGGACATGTCACAGAATCACAGATTAGTTTGGGTTGGAAGGGACCTTAAAGATCATCCAGTTCCAGCCCCCCTGCCAGCAGCAGGGACACCTTCCACTAGACCAGGTTGCTCAAAGCCTCATCCAACCTGGCCACAAACACTTCCAGGGAGGAGCAGCCACAGCTTCTCTGGCCAACCTGGGACACTGGCTCACCACCCTCACACCAAACAATTTCTTCCTCACATCTCAGCTCCATCTCCCCTCTGACACTTTCAAGACATCACCCCTTGTTCTCTCACTCCCTGCCCTTGGACAAAGTCCCTCCACAGACTTCCTGGAGCCCCTTCAGGTACTGGGAGGCCACTAGAAGGTCTCCCCGGAGCCTTCTCTTCTCCAGGCTGAACAGCCCCAACTCTCTCAGCCTGTCCTCACAGCAGAGCTGCTCCAGCCCTGGCATCATCCTGGTGGCCTCCTCTGCACTGGCTCCAGTGGGTCCATGTCCTTGTGCTGTTGGTGGCCCCAGCACTGGAGGCAGCACTGCAGGTGGGGTCATGGGAATTAATCTGATGTGTATTAAGTGTAATCTTTGTCCTTAATCACCAGATGAAGAAAATTATATTGTATTTAAGGATGGCCAGAAACCTCTTGCAAGCTCTATTTTGTCTCTACTCAAACCCTGCAAGTGACTGGAGCTGACAGCTTCATTGAAAATAAAGTTTTATTGCAAAATTACACAAATGTCATGGTGTGGCACAAGAACAGACAATAAAAGCCATCAGATACCTGCATCCACATGATGCAAATTATTCACAAGATCCCACAGTGTGGTTTTTGCCTTGCCCACCCCTTTTACCCACCCCATCCTCCATAATGTGCTACAGCGTGTGGGTTTCAGTGTGCTGATCCACCGAGTAGTATCTGACATACACACTGGGCTTTAGGGTACATCCTTGTGGTTTGCTTCCTACTTCCCAAAACAGTGGAGAAAGCACCTGGAAATCTAATCTGGGAAGAGGTTTAAGGACCAGAATCTCCCTTTCTGGCTGGTTTAGATTGGAATTAGGGCAGATATAAACTGTTTTGGAATTGTGTAACCTTGTAAGGCACGGTCAGGTCAAACTTTGGGGTACAAACTGCTGTATTTTTATCTGTAGGAAAGATCTAGTAAGAGATTTTATAGTTGTAATTTAATAAATAAGTGGAAATAGTCCTGTGTATGGTCTGAGAAATGCAGTATTGGGCTTCTGTGTAGCAACCTGACAGCAAGCACGTTGGCAGGAGAATGAAAACAAAGGCAAGGAATGCAGTTGCTGTCCTTGCTGGTTAAATTAATTGACACAGATTTCTCTCCTTTCAATAATCTTGTCATTATTTGCTTTGTGATGTCTTTTAATTTACCTGACACATGCTTCAATGCTCAGGGGATAATATCAGTTATTTCTTTAAACAGTATTAACTTGATGATATCCCTTAAAGAAAAGATAGGAATAGTCTCCCAAGTTGAGACTGGAGCAGGCTGTGAAACTTGCTGATGATAAGACATAAATATTATTATAAATACATTTGGTTTTTTTCAGCATGCCCTTATCCAGATCAGCCAACCAGGAGCTAAAGTATGATGGAGGAGAGAGAGAGGAGCTTCAGAAAAGGGTCATTAGGAAGTCAGGTAATGGCAGCTTTAAAGCTTTATATTTAAACAAGAAAGTGGAAGTAAACTTGAGCCACCTCCCTCTGAGAAGCCAGCAGGAGTCCCTTGGCCTGTGACAGGAGCTGATTGGTACCAGCTCTGGTCATAATTGGGAGAACCTTCACAGTGGTAAGTGTTTTCCAGCCCTGTGTGCTGATGAAGAAGCACCAAGAGAATCACAGACTTGCCTGGACTGGAAAAGACCTTTAAGATCAAGTCCAGTTGTGAACCCAACACTGACAAGTCCCCGACTAACCCATGTCCCTCAGCACTATGTCTACACGACTCTTCAATCCCTCCAGGGATGGGGACTCCACCACTGCCCTGGGCAACCCCTTCCAGTGCCTGAGAACCCTTTCAGCAAAGAAATTCTTCCTCACATCCCATCTCAACTGCCCTGGGCACAACTGGAGCCCATTTCCTCTTGTCCTGTCCCTTGGTCCTTGGTGGAACAGACCCACCCCCACCTCTCTCCACCATCCTTTCAGGGGGCTGGAGAGAGCCATAAGAGGAGTGGAGTTCCTCTGTTTGCCTAGTCCATAATGTTTAATTCCAGATGTTGGCCCAAGAGGGGTGGAGCACTTCTGTCATGCAGGAGTACAGAAGGGATCTCTGGTTTACCTTTCTAGAAGCCCATCTGCTCTTTGGCCTCTCTGCTGACACCCCTGAGACACTTACTTAGAATCCCAGACTGGTTTGGGTTGGAAGGGACCTCAAAGCTCATCCAGTTCCAACCCCCCTGCCATCAGCAGGGACACCTTCCACTAGACCAGGTTGCTCAAAAGCCTCATCCAACTTCTCTTTGCAGTTGAGCGAGCAAAGCTGCACTTGGCATTGCAGTGCCTATTCTAGCTAAGGAGCCGATGACCTGCTTTGGTTGAAGCATCTAAGTGTCATCCAGAGCAGGGTTACGCAGGACAGGAGGAAACAACTCCTACAACCTCTGTTCTTACGTGCTGCCATGGTCCTGCTCTGCTTCCAGGGCCATAGGTGGGACTGGATCAGAACTGGCTCTCTGTGCTGTTGTATATCACTAAGATAGAGGACAGCTGTTTGGGGCTGGAGAAGAGAAGGTTCTGGGGAGACCTTCTAGTGGCCTTCTAGTACCTGAAGGGGCTCCAGGAAGGCTGGGGAGGGACTTTGTCCAAGGGCAGGGAGTGAGAGAACAAGGGGTGATGGCTTGAAAGTGTCAGAGGGGAGATGGAGCTGAGATGTGAGGAAGGAATTGTTTGGTGTGAGGGCAGTTGAGCTCCGGTGTAATGCAACTCAGCATCAAAAGGGGAGAAAAGTGAAGTGGCAGAGCTAAACGTGCAGAAGCATTTGAGGTGGAAGGCTGGAGGACTTGTGGTTTTGCAGGGCTGATGGCAGCAGCAAGGTACTTAGTAGGAGGCTTTAGTGCAGGGAGGAGCTAAAGCATCAGCCTGAACATCTCAGCTGAGGATGCCAGTGGCTGAGACAGTGCATGCTAGTTCCCTTCCACTCCTGGTGACCCTCTTGTGCCAAGCTCCCCTGTTCCTCTCTGGAGGTGGGTTTGTGCAAGAAGTATTTTGGGGTGAGGTAAAGTGTATGCTGGTTTCTCATCACAATGCACCCTGGTCTGAATAGCACCCATAGTTCGAGAAGGTTACAAAATAGTGTTTCCCCTTTTTTTTTTTGAAATCTCCCACTAAAAAACACACAAACCAAAGCTCTGGGGGGGGGAAAACAAACCAACCAACCAACCTAACTACAACTCATCACGCATCTTGTCCCCTTTGGGCCTCACGAGCCTGCCGATGAAGAGAATGGAGTTGGTTTTATTGTCCTTGATCATGAAGATGAAGGGATGGTCAGCATAGAAGAGCTTGGGGTTCCTCATCTCCTCTCGGCCGTAGATGTCAGCATCGTAGGGGTTCCCTTCCGTGTCCCATTCGAGAGCAGCAGCGTGGAAGACATTGGACAGGTAAAGGTCTTTCTTGCCAGAGATCTTTGACAGGTCAGCCTTGGTTTTGTCAATGGCTTCTGTCAGGCCCAGATCAGCCAAGTGTTTCTAGGAGGAGAACAGAGGTCAGCAACCCTCCCAGAGATGACATAGTGCAATCTTTTCCAGCCACAGTTAGACTAGCTGCTGGAAAAAGGATGGCAGGGACAGATAACCCATCATCCCACTATTTTCTCTCCTACCCCCAAGAACTAAAGGCCCAAATGTTTTCTTTAAGGACCTCCTTTACCTGAAGGTCATGGCTGACTTCCAGGACGACTTTAGGCAGCGAGATGGCCACTGATCTCTTCTTCATCTTGCCAGCCCAGGCCTTTAGCTGCTCCTTGTTCAGCAGTTTCTCAACCCTCTCCAGAGGCTCCACATGGTTTGGCATGATAAAGATCATGCTGGAGAGCTTGTGAGCAAGTGGCATTTCCACCACCTGGAGCTTCTCTGTTTCATCATCATAGTAATTGTAGAGACCTTGAAATCAGAAGCAGGAAATGGTGAGATGCAGAGCAGAGGGAAAGCTACTCACAACCTTGTTGTGAATTCACCCTGGACTTTTCCTGACGAGCAAGGGAAGCAAGTCTGAATGCTGTTTTGGGAAATGGCCCAGCATTCTTGGAGTTGGCAACAACTCAAAACTCCAACTTTCATTTGCTCTCCTTCTCTCTCATTGTCCATGAGGCAAAACAATCTTGGAAGCAGCTGATGGAAAACTGGGTAACGGAGCAGCAGTGAGCGTTGGTCTTGATGTGGGACAGGAGGTTTGTAACTTACCTGTGCGATGCATCATGGGAACTCCCACAGTGTAGGAACGGGTCACCATGAAGCCACGGTTGTCCACCATCTTATGATGGAACTTCTCATCCCAGTGAGCTACAGGAGAGAGAAAATCAGCTTGTCAGAAAAGGGAACGGGTGGTAATTTCATGCAGAGTCCCCAACTACTCACTCTGAAAAAGCCCATAGAATCATAGAATGGTTTGGGTTGGAAGGGACCTTAAAGCTCATCCAGTTCCAACCCCCCTGCCAGCAGCAGGGACACCTTCCACTAGACCAGGTTGCTCAAAGCCTCATCCAGCCTGGCCACAAACACTTCCAGGGAGGGGGCATCCACAACTTCCTTGGGCAACCTGTTCCAGTGTCTCACCACCCTCACAGTGAAGATGCCTCACATGCCTCCAGTAGACCCAGGATTTGTTCACCTTCCTATTTGAGCTGCTATGACTTGGCTCAGACTAGATTTTGGGTCACTTTGTGTCAAGAACTGAACGTAGAACTTACGCTTGAAGAACATGGCGTTGACAATGAGGGCCCCATCAGTTTTCTCAACGTCTTTCGTGACCTCTGGGAGTTTCCCATCCGTGGTCTGGGCTGCCCACTCGTTAATGGATTTCAGGGCACTCCTCTTGTCTCGGAAGTTGATCTTGGAGTGCTCGTAGTTGTAGTGTTTCTTGCTGTTCTTCACAAAGTCATCGGCGAAGTTGATGGAGGCAGGGCCGTACAGGCGGTTGCCGATCTTCCAGGTGACGTTGCGGGCTGTGCTGTTGCTGACCTCGTTCAGGAGCTCGGACAACCCGCTGTGCACGTAGTCATCGTTCAGTTTATCTGCACTGAGCACTGCTTTGGCTTGAGAGGCTGTTGTGGCCTTGCCCCCGAGAGACACCAGGCCAAGGGAAGAGGCCACGACCACGGGAGACAGCAGGATGTTCTCCATGTTCTTGTCTTTCGCCATGGCATGGTAGAGGTTGAAGGCCAGCGTCGTGCTGCGGTCAGCCAGCGTTGTCGCCTTGTCACTCAGTTTCCTGTCCTCTGAGGGCACAGCTGCAGCCAGGCCGCAGAGAGCAAGCACCAGAATAATCCACATGGTTTCAGCAGCACCAGACACTTCTGAGGACCTGCTGGGCAAGAAGAACTCACCATCAGCATGATTCAAGTCCCTCATAGAATCACAGACTGGTTTGGATTGGAAGGGACCTTAAAGATCATCCAGTCCCAACCCCCCTGCCAGCAGCAGGGACACCTTCCACTAGACCAGGTTGCTCAAAGCCTCATCCAACCTGGCCACAAACACTTCCAGGGAGGGGGCATCCACCGCTTCTCTTGCCAACCTCTTCCAGTGTCTCACCACCCTTCCTGGAGCATTCAGAGACCCCAGGGGCTCTTCCAGTCAAACCCATTCCAGTGATAGGCAGAGCACTTGCATCAACACTTCACTTGGGGAGCAACAATCCCAAGTCCACACTGGGCCTTCCCCTGAGCAACCATTAATCTTCTGGCATGTGGAGCCTGTGCATTTTGAATGTAAATTTCTGTTTGAGGCCATTTTACTACATGTTCATGTACAGTAAATGATTTAAGGAGACCAGGGAATGGAAGCAACAGATATTTCTGGCCCTAGAGTAGCAGATCAAACCTCTGACCTGCTCAAGAAAAGCTAAAAGTAGAATGTTTCTGCTGCCCAAGGGCCACGTAGCACAGTGCTGCCCATCCATCCAGGGACTATTGTGGTCAGGGATTGTCCTCTCTGGGGACCCCAGCTCGGTATCCAGATGCTCAGGTTTCTAGACACTAGATGGAGTGCATGAGCTTCCACCAAGCTAAGTCAGGGGGGGACCCCTTGAGAAGATCCAACTCTCTGGTCAGCTCTGACTTGTTTTGCCTGGACAGCCCTGCCAGGGAGGTACTGGGACAGAGGAAGGTGGTGGACCCCTCTTTTTTTTTTCAGTAGATCCCCCTCCCAATACCTTCATGCATTAGGTAGACACATCACAACATAGGTGCCCCCATCCCCAATGAGGGCTTTGAGCTACCAGCTTCTCTAAATCTATAGACTACTCAGTCCTAAATGCCACACCTGAAAGCTCTTGGGAGGTCATCCCACCTGCCTCCAAGGCTACAACCTGTCCCCACACCTTCCCTCCCTCCTAACTTCACGCTGCTCACAGCAGGCAGATCCCCAGGGTTTAAATTCCACTCTCACACCCCAAGCCAGCATTTAAGCTTTTCCTCAACAGGCTGCATCATGCCCAAGGCTACAATGGAGCTGCATTCCTCAGTCTTCTCCTCCCACCTTGCTCTTGGCCAGCTTCAGAAGCTGTTCCTTGCATGCAGAGACAAGAAAAGGCTGCAAGAAGGCAACTTCAGGGTTAAAGCAAAGAGAGCAGGAAGCGAAGAGCCCTCTGGGATTACATATGGAAGGAAACACGCACACAGCCCCACAGCCCCAAGCAGAGAGTGCGCAGTTCCACCAGGGACCCTTTGCCAGAGTGGGAATTCCACAGCCTCAGATTTTGTAGCCTAAAATCCTTCTGGGAACAAGCTTTCCGTTAAAAGGAAGAGCCATCCCAGCTACATCAGAGCAAAGATTTGTACAACAGGATCAAAACTGCCCCAAACACACTTTTTAAAGTGCAGACAGCATGGAGTGTGGCAAGCACTGAAAATCTGAGGGGTTTTCTATCCTTTTTGTTTGTTTTGGTTTGTTTTTTCTTCCCTTTTATTTCTAAAGGTACCTTGAAACTCTTTCATAGTGAGGTCAACGTTTGTCTTTTTCATTCTGAAAAGAAAACAGATACAGGGAGTAGTTTTCTTGTGAGTTAATGGGTTGCCCACGCTGCTTACATCCTCAGCTTAAAAAAAAGCTCATTACTTCAGAGACTGGCCAGAAATTTATCATTTCTGCCATGAGTGACACATCCCATGGTGGTGAGACAAGAGAAATTTTGTCCATCCTTGGATTATGACTGAGATTATTGGTGAATTTATATCTCAGAGTGAAAATAGGCGGGGGGGAATGTGGGGGAATGTGCAACTGGTTACATCCCCTCCTGCCTTTGTACAGCCCAACCCTACAAGGGGACGTCCTGTGCCAACGTGGCATCCTGCAGACCTCCTCGGGGTTCTTGGAGACCCAAGATTTGGATGTGCCATCACCCAGGACAGCCAGCCAGAGACATGCACCCCATCCAAGAAACACACACCCCTTTGAGAACTGCATTTCTCCCACCATCACCAAGACAAAGCTGCAGGATGGAGGTGTGCAAGCAAAAGGCCACTTCCATGTCACCAGAGGGATGTGACACTTGGTGAAGACAGGCAGAAGGACAGGGTTAGTCAGTCTTGTCGCAGGGAGGCTGTAGTGAGAACTCTTCCTCCTGTGCTGGGCTGGTGCCCATGGTCCCGAAGGCTCCCAGGCTGAGCAGGAGCAAGGGGCTGGAAGTTTTCTCCAGCCAGGTTTGCTCCAGGACCACCTGAACTAAGTTAGTGCTTCCTTTATCCCCTTCTTCTCTTTCTTCACCCCTAAATATTTCTCCTGGGTACAGCTTCACTGCAACCATCTCTAGCAAACTGGAGCTGGTGGGAGATTTTTAAATCTCTTCTCCAAAAACAGAGCCAGCTTGTGGTGGTGGTGGTGGGGGGGACAATCTGTACCCTATATATATATCCTTAATTCCAACCCACCCCAATGCAACTTTTCTTCTCCCCCCTGCAATAACTCCCCCTTCCCCCCCCAACTTCCCTGCCCCATGGTGCCAACCAGGAGCACGCAGCACCCCCAAAATAACACCCAACCTTCTGCAATCTCAGCTTGGCCACATCTCTTGCTTGGCAGAGGTCCTGCCACGTCGGGTTGTCCCTCATCATCCCCCCCTCCACCCCCCCCAAAAAACCCTCCTTTCTTACCTGCAATGGGGTGCAGGGTTTGGACGCTGCTTTGCTGAGCTCTCCTATGAACTTCCCCCTCCTGAGGATGGGGGTATATAAGGGACTGAGGAGAAACTTCTGGAAAGTTGGGAAAAAGCTCTTAAAAAAAAGCTCAGGGAGGGAGAGGAAGGGGAGGATCCGCCAAAAATAAAAAAAAAAGAAAAAAAAAGCTCTCCCGGTGTCTGTCGCCAATAGCAGGGAACAACCGGCCCCGCTGCTGCTGCGAGGGGGGGGGACACGGCTGGGCCCCCCTTCTGCCTTCTCTGTC
>NW_010329478.1:712-1336 GCF_000700745.2 Antrostomus carolinensis | reverse complement strand
GGGGACTTGTCAGTGTTGGGTTCATGGTTGGACTTGATGAGCTTAAAGGGCTTTTCATTTCTGGGATTCTGTGATGAGTGACTCACTGAAGATGAGCACTGATCCTGCTTCTTATGTGGATGCTCCTACACCCAAGATGAACCACCTGCCTGCGTGATGCTGGAGTGTGTTCAGCTCCAACCTCAGCAGCTGCATATGAACACGCAGGTTGGACACCTGTAGTGTGAGAACCATCTCGCCAAAGGTGACTGATTCGTACGGGGTTGATTTGTGGCTGTGATAGGACACGGGTGGGTTAGGGGCTGCAGTCAACACATCATCCTTTTATTGTTGTGGGATTTTTGTGGGGTTTTTTTGTTTGTTTTGTTGTTTGGTTTTTTTTAAACAGTCATAGATGGACTTAATCTTAATGCAGGTTGCAAAGGGCTTCAGCCACGACTAGAGCAGTCACAGACAGTGAATGTTTCATCTGCATCTGGTTCAAGCCCCATCTTAGTATCTGGGGAAATGGGTTTAAGCTGAAAGAGGGGAGGTTTAGATGAGCTATTAGGAAGAAGTTCTTCACTGTGAGGGTGGTCAGACACTGGAACAGGTTGCCCAAGGAAGTTGTGGATGCCCCCTCCC
>NW_010329478.1:0-633 GCF_000700745.2 Antrostomus carolinensis | reverse complement strand
GCAGGGGGGTTGGAACTGGATGATCTTTAAGGTCCCTTCCAACCCAAACCATTCTATGATTCTATGATCTGAATTATCCCCCAGTTTGGTGATATCCAAGAGGACCTCCATTTGCTCTTCAGGGACCTGCTGGCCAATTTAGAGGCAACTGGAGAACTTCTTTGTATTGCTGTATCCTACAGAGACTAGTTTTCCATCCATCTCCCCACCTGCACTAACATCCACCTCTCCTTTTCCCCAGCAGCTGGTTTGGTGGAGCAGTGAACTTCTCACCCATCACATCTGCCATACTTCCACATCTCCCCTTGCACCAGGGGTCTGTTCTTCATTGTGGTACAACATTATGGCAAAATCCTCATGGCTGGCAAACTCACGTAGCTGAGAAAGGCATTATGGCAGCAGACTCACAGCTCCAGAGTAGTGGTGAAGGAGTTAAATTCTCATGCTGCCTGGCTGAGAGTCCTTGCAGCAAAGTATGTGCCATGGAGAAGTTTCTGCGCTGAGTCATGAGTATTGAACTCTGCTTGATTTCAACCCTCTCGCATTTTAAGCAGGCATGGGATTATTTTTTTAATAGCAATCTGGGATACAGTGATATTCCAGGTACTACCCAGTAATTTAGCACCATCCTCA
>NW_010329477.1:49239-73322 GCF_000700745.2 Antrostomus carolinensis | reverse complement strand
AACCCTTCCTAAATGAAAACCAGATTTACCCTTACCTACTAAGTCAAAATAAGCACCTGCAGCTGATGTCAGCAGTGTTTTTCACAATATGGTTCTCTAGAGAATTTGTAACAATAGACAGCTGAACACAAGAACCAGATGCTGGAAAACAGAAGATAAGAAAAGTAAATGTCATTTGCCTTGTTTAATATACAGTCACTTAGGTTACCATCACACACAGAGTTTGGTTGTTTAATTAAGAAGTTTGTGCTGATGTCAGAAATTCAAGTCAGGTAAATACGTTGTCATTTAGCACGTACATCAAACTTTTGATTAAACACACATAAATAGAAAATTAAAGCAATGCAGATACTGCTACTGCAATCCACAGTGAAGAACTACTGCAGTTATTAAGATATCTTTAGAGTTTTTAATTAGTTAAAATGCTAATGAAGGAGAATATTGGCTGAGCTGCTGTTAGTGCTGTATCATCCAGTGGGGGCACTGGTTAATATCCTACCTGTCACTAGCACACAACATATTTTCTGCGAGATTTTAGGTGTGGCTGGGATACTACAAGATCTTCAAGTATGCTTCTTCCATTTTTGGTATAAATTAATTTATTTTGTTTCAGGTAATACTCATCCATCCTCCTTCACATATACTGTCTTCTTCCCCACCTCTATATACATAACCTTCTTTACTTGGAGTAAGCTTAGAGTGATAATTACAGCCAAGTTTCCTGGGGTCAAATCAATTTGTGCTTTAATACATATTGGAAAACTCAATTTTTTTCTGTGTCACAGCTTCAGAATAAATAGCATAGTACAACCACCGTATATGAATAGAAATTTGAGGTAAATAGGCACATGGCTTTGTAAAAATAGCAGACACACGAGCTTCTGTTTTCCTGTATTTTGCATGTTTCTTACCTCAGTCTAGAAGCTTTAGCTAGAAACTGTGATTAAAAGGTGTTTAAGGAATCCTAAAAGTACAGAAACTTTCTTTTTTCCTCTCATTTCTGGAAGAGTCACTTTGGACACACCTGAATAGCTTATGCTTCCCTTTTCCTTCCCATTGCTTACTATTTATGCTTATTGCTTTCACACTTAAGAAGACATAAGCGTATTTGAAAGAATCATACTAAATCTGACAGTTAATGACACTTTGCCAAGTTCATGTCAGGTACAGTCTATTATGATTTCCCTATAAATTTTCCAGAGTCAGTAGGTCTGGATATATCACAGCCAAAACTAAACATTTTCTAGCTGTCAACTATTAATATAATGCTTAATTATGTTAATTTTATGGAAAAGTTTTTCAATCTGAAGTTATACATGGCTTGAGTCTTTTGCCTTAAGCCATAAAGTAAGCAATGTTATGAAAAGTAAACTCAAGGGAAAGACTGTAGTAAAGGCAAAGTTGTGACTGGCATGTGGAAAGCACCTTAACTGTACTAGGAGCTAAGAGGCTGCATATACAGCATTTTGGGGGGACTGGGAATGGTTTCCATCTGAAGTGGAAATTGCACGTGTAATATAAAAAAGAACAGAGATAGGTTTGGAAAGCTGCATTATGGTTTAGCAAAACCTTAAATAGAAATATATTTGGTATAAAAAGACAATACCAAAGTAACTCTTGATTCAACTTTCATTTTCACAGGGGGAAAAAATCTTTATGTTTTATAGCTTCTAAGTTTTCCCTGCTGACTTGTGATAGCCTCAAACCATTTACACTTTATGTTTTTATTGTTATGCCTTCAGACCTGGAATAAAAAAAAAAATCCAGCATGCAAATCCTAATGTCCTCCTTTAAGAAAGACCTTTGATTACACACATTGAAACAAAACTGTATTCCAGCCAAATTAACAAAGAATATGCAACAGGCTACTGCTCCAAACATCTAAAATACAGATATTGGTATACACAAAGTTACTGTTAGCATTTTCAATGTTCTGTGTAAATAGAAATACAATCTAGCTTTAGTGGTGAAGGTGGAAAGGAATAACAGAGAAGACTGCAGTAGAGTAGACTCCTTAGAAATTGCTTCACGCAGCTATAATATGAAAGAATTGAATCATAGAATGGTTTGGGTTGGAAGGGATCTTAAAGATCATCTAGTTCCAATCCCCCTGCCATCAGCAGGGACACCTTCCACTAGACCAGGTTGCTCAAAGCCTCATCCAACCTGGCCTTGAACACTTCCAGGGAGGGGGCATCCACAGCTTCCTTGGGCAACCTAGAAGAATTAAGCCCTTTAGATTAGCATAACAAATTTACAGAAATTATGAAAATACTTTCACAATTCCACAGGATTAATTTAAAAAATACATTCACATTTTCTAATATAATTTGTAGGACTTCTGCTCAAAGAACTTCTTACTTATACTTACACACAATAGTAAACAGCAAGTAAGGGTGAACACACAAGTGCAGTATTGCACAATATACAAGGCAACGTTGTTGACAGTGAACACAAGAAGAAACATAACACGTCATAGTTATATCCAAACTGTGGGACCCAGACCTGCTTCCTCATGCCAAGAAAAGATTCAGTTTTGCATCTTCCTCCCATTCCTCCCTATTGTCACTTGAGGAGAGCAAATAAAAAGAGCTGAGACAAATAGGAGCCTCCGCTCTCTCTAATGGGTGACCACGATGTTGGAGAGTTTGGAGTTTCAGGCATTTGGGCCTCAGACTAGGCATGACCATGAATTCACTTGTTCTCCAGATTGATATCTTCTCTCAGATATCAATCATCTGCCTAACTATCTGGTAAGTTTATGACACATCTGAAAAAAACCAAAACAAAACAAACCAACCAAACCAAAACAAACCTGACTTCAAAACTCTGTATTTGTGCCCTTTGTTCCTCCCACCTGCACCTGCATTCCAGCATTTGCAACTACACGCAATCTTGTGTTCTCAACATAACCTTGAAGAGATTTACTTGTTTTCTGGGAACAGTTTCACCAAAACAATCTGGAAATCAGCATGGTCTTCATCTCCCACTAAAATATGCCAATGTATCAATTTAGCGACATTAAAAAGAGTTCATTTGACCACAATAATCACTCAGCACATCTTCACTTAAAAATTAAAGAACATTGTTCGTACTTCCTAAAAGGTATTTACCGGCAAATACGGTCTGAGACAAAAGACCATGGGATATCAGGATTCCTCTGCTGGAGACAAGAGTGTGTGTGGAGCTAGTGGAGGTAAGAAATCCACAGTAATAGCCCTTTTTCTATACCATGATACAGAGGCACACTGAAAACCATCTAAATTGTAAGCATTAGTACAGCACCTACCACAATTTAAACATGGATCTAACCTCTCTTTGATGTGCCTTTGTCCTTCCTTTCCCTTCATCCCTCTCCACATGAGAGATCATACCTCTTTACTGAATTTAGGCAACCAAATAAATGTTTTCATTATATTTATTCATACCCATCTTACTAGTCTTAAGTAGCTCATCTTGCTCTCTTTCCCCTTTTTATCTGCAACAATAGATGTACAGAAATAAATTGCAAATACAATTAAATCTAAATGAAGTCTGGCAATTTGTCATTTCTAAATGGGGAAAATTCATTCATATCACTATATAATTTGTTAACTGTGTTTATTGATTTTCCCCTCTTCCACTGATTATATGCCTGCCTAACTTGAAAAGAGTTACTCTCTATTATAAAGAGCTGAGATCTAGATCAACTGCAGAGCTGATAGTAAATTTAGTAAATTAAAATTGAATTAATAAGAAACAGTCAAGTACTTTTAAACATGGGCCTTTAAGGAACTCTTTTCTAAGGCAACATTTTTTGCTTTTTCCTCTGTTTTCTTTTGCCATTCCATACCAATCCTGAACTTGATAATTTATGAGATATCTTTCACCTACAAAGAATACTGATATCTTCTTTACTGTGTATAATAATATCAGTTTTGAGAGAAGTTATGGATTAGCCTTGGACATCAAGAATGCATAATCAAATAAAATAATTCCTGAAACCAGGTAGTTATATGCTATAACCACCATCTGCTGAATAAATATTGAGTGCTACATGAGAGTGAAGAGTAAGCCAAAGGAGCAAGGTACTTAATTTAGGGGAAAAAGAATTACGTTACAGAACTCTGAGATAATCTGTTGTTTGCCTACTCATTTACTTATTGGAAATTACATTAATAGGGACCCATGTAAATTTATATCAAGATTTCTTTTGAGAACAACAAGTTCTCAATTATCACATCACATAAAAACTCAGTTTCACAGAACTGGATAGACAGGTTAATTTGAGACACACACTTTTCCTGTGTAAATAAAGAAAAAAGATTGAAATAGCTTTTATAAATATGCTCATATTTATAAGACATACATTGATACACAAATTGTCACTCCAATAGCCATTGCCAGTGTCTTTGTCTCTGCAGGTCCTCATGAAAAATTTGCGTTGAAAATGTGTTTAGCCAGCCACACAGAAGACTATAGAAAAATAAATGTGTGCAAAAGATTATTAAGAAATCAGGATACTCAACAGTGATTTCCCTTCTCCTGACCCATGGGACTGATCCCTCACCAAGTTCCCAGACACAGCCCCTCCTCTGGCTGCTCCCCTGGCTGGCTGAGGATGTAAAGGAGACACTTGCATGTTTTAAAGACTCAAAAAAAAGCTGGTCTATCTTAATGAGAAAATTAGGTTCAGGTGCTAGTCATCAGTCCTGAGATCTGATTCTTGGCATATTTTAAAAAGTTTCTACCTCAAGAAAAGAGGACAAAGTTATATTTATGCCACAAGGTGAGGAATATCTCAACAAGAATGAATGTGCACTGTTTCTTAGGGACAGGGAAGTGTGCTATGTGGCACAAGACAAAATAATCCATCTCAAAGAAATACGCTATATTTTGTACTTGACACAAACATGTCTATGCTTTTTTCCTGAAAATAAGAATTTTATATGAAAATAAGAATAAAATATTTTTAATGAACTTTGTATATGGATTACATAATGCTCCACATTCTGTATCAAGATGATGATACAATATTCAAGTTTATTTTCTCTGTGTTACCTGTAGAGTTGGCAAGTTGGCAGAGACTTTTTTTCTAAGTGCTGTATGCATGTTGTATATAATTCTTTCAACCCAATTTATGCTATCCTTAAGAAATTTCACAGATAGTTATTACAGATATACACTGACTATATTAAGTGTTAAAACTATTTGCATAGTTATCTCATCCAGTCTTACCTCTAGAAGACCATAACAATTAGATCACATTTGGTGAGTAGTGTTAGGCTACAATGTTAAACTAGAGGAAAAAATCAAAGTGAAGAAATTTAACAAAATCCACCAAAATCACCCTTCATACGGGTGGAGTAATGAAAAGATACAATGGCTCAGCTATGAAACTTGAAGATAAACACTGGCAGGAAAACAGAAACAAGGAAAGAAGTGGCATAAAATAATTTATCTGGCTTTAGTGAATGTCTAGAATAATACCTTTACCGATACTGAACAATATTTTCTCAAGTAGATGATATAGTACTGTTTTCTACTTGAAGAAACAATAATAATGATAATGAAAAAAAAAAAAGCTGGAAAAATATTCTTTCTATCCACATTTGAAAAACACTCAGGTCACTGATCTGTGGCCAGATGTGACTGTAAGCATATATTTGAGGAAAATATACTGCAGATGCTCATAAAAAGGAATTGTGGGTCCCTGTAAATTAAATTAGAGAAATAGACTTCTGAAAAAGAATATTATGTGATAATTTCTAGTGTCTGGGTCAGCTTTAATGGCTTTCTTTGACTTTGGTTTTAGGCACTTTTTAATAATGGTGCTATATTGTAAACTAATCAGTGCCTGTAAGCTTACAGGACTGAACTCTTACAAAGAGGTGTAGTAGGAAAAGGACTGTTAAACCCCACTTGATGCTTTGAAAATTTACCTCCTAGTGCTCTTGACAATTATTTCTCCCGAATGGAGAGGACTAGAAGGAAGGAAGTAATTGACTGAAGTAAGATGTTCCTAAAGATAAAGAAAAAAAAAATCCATCAAAACTAGAAAAACAAGTTGCTTAAATCAGAAAATTTATAGATGATGTTGGGAATTTCAGAAGTTGCAGTCCTTAAAATCCATTGCTTTTATGTTGTTAAAGGGTAACTGGTTGCCTTATCAGCAATCAATACATGGAAAGACAAACATTGTTTTGCAAATAGAAACAGGAGTTTCACACCCCCTGTCATTTTCAAAAAGGAGACTACTGGTAATTTCTGGACAGACTATTCAAAAAATACCATTTTTTGCTTTAAGTTCGTAATTTTAAATACTACTCCAAAATCTTCTACATCCCTGTGTGTACTTATGAGTTTGTTTAGAGCTATTTTTTTGTGTATGACTGAGTCTCAAATTTGCAGTTTTTCCAACAGTGAAATAGAAGATAACCACTACTGACCCCAATTACAGTCAAGACTGTACAGACATTCATACATACGGAATAATTTGGTCTGTAATAACAATACGTATATTTATAGAATTCTTCTTTTCTACCTCCCTGAAGCTACACACTGACCAAGATAAAGGAGATGGAAATTTAAAATACATATTAACAGGAGATGGGGCTGGCAGTCTGTTCATTATAGATGAAAATACAGGAGATATTCATGCTGCAAAGAAATTGGACAGAGAAGAAAAGTCCCTGTATGTACTACGTGCCAAGGCTATAGACAGAAAAACTGGAAGACAAGTGGAGCCGGAGTCTGAATTTATCATCAAAATCCATGATATCAATGACAATGAACCAAAATTCACCAAGGACATGTACACCGCCAGTATTCCGGAGATGTCTGGAGTTGGTAGGTAAAAACTTATCCTTATGTAAAATACAAATGGATTTGAGTTTATTTTGTCCTTGTAAGTCATTCATTATTTGAGGCCCTTGATACTAGCTTCTGTGAATACCCATGGAACACTTTTTGTTGTCAGTAATGTATTGTAAATGATTGGCTCCTGCTTTTACTTATCTGTTTCATCTTCATCCACTTTTTAGTCCTTTTTCCACACTTTAAGTTGCTCTTTACTCCTTTAAACTCACCTGAACCATCAAGGAATGTAGAATATATGGTTCTCTTATCAGTAGCTGCATAGTTTTGCCAAAGCAAAGACTATCACTTGCATAAAATGTATCCTCTTTGTATTTGTAAAGTCTATTTTATCAAACCTTTCCATACATTCAGAAAGAACTTTAAGCACGTAAGTATGTAAATGATGAAAAATATGTTCCTGCAAATATCTAAAATTTTGCGTTGGTGGGATTTTTTTGTTTGTTTGGTTGATTTTTTAAAATTATTTTTTCTTTATCAATATTAGTAGTTGGTAGTGGTGGTCTCTTTAATATGGGCTCATCTGTTTGGGTTTTTTTTAAGACGCCAAACCTATGAACCCCTTCCCAAAAGAAATAATTGTTTTTGTTCAAAAAATCTTTCTCTTCATGGATAAAAACTTACAGCTATTCACAACTGCTGCAATTAAAAGTAAAAATGTGGTGTGACAGTAGAAGAAAGGTGAGAAATATAGCATCAAAGGAAAATAATTCTATGAGTTTTGTTCAGATAATAAAAAGTGATAGATAGATTCACCAGCACATGTTCATCAAAAGTTAATCATGATTACCTAAGTGCTCCATTCTTTTACAGTAGAGGCAATCTCTTTGATGAGTAAGCATAAAATACATAGCTATGGGAAACAACTGACAAAATCTCAACAGTTATTTACTTATCATTAATTAATATAATGGTTTGCAAAAACAGCCCTGCATGATGACATTGTTAAGAGAGGCAATAAAATACCAATCAACATTTATGACTAATATATATTTTTGCAAAATAATTTCCAGAAGCTAATAATTATCTCTGAGAGCAGTAGCAGAAGTATAATGGAAGAGGACTCATTCTATTTCATAAATTTCTTTTATAATCATGAGAAAGGAATGCCTACACTACTGTGTATAATGCAAACAGTCCAAGAACCGTTCTTTTAAAGATACATGGAAAATAGAGAAATCCTTTCAAAAAGAATTTACTTTGCTGATAATCTGTGAAGAAAAATGTTGTCAGTGCACCTGTCATATTTAATTTGAAATATATTTGTAAGGAATGAACTCCATAGGAACAGATAGGAAAAAAGCATGATGTCCATGTTTAGTCTAACTTCATTAGAGTCAATAGAGAAGCATGAAGAAAATATAAAATAATAAGATCCAGTGCTTTGCTGCTGCCTGTGAAATTTTAAGTCTATATTTGATGAGGATGATGATAGTACAAGAATAATTAGGTACTTTAAGCTGAGAAAGTGTCCATAAAACACTCAAGTAAAGGTGAGTTTTACTGTGAAGAAAGAATTAGAGGAAAATTATTTAAATGGGTAAAAAAGACCCCTAGCTTCTAATATTAAGGCAAAAAAAGGCATCTGGCTTACTCTTTGCTCTGTTTAGTTGACATTTGCATTTGGGGATATAAAAACTACACTGGAATGGCAAATATTAGCATTTGAATTTGAATGAGTAAAAGTAGTTTTGTAATTTCTTAAAGAAGCAGAGTATAAGAACCCATATCCAGATCAGTCCACTCAAGAAGCAGAAATTCTATATTTCTGAAGTCAGTCATAAGAATGTGAATTCAACAGTTAGGATGCACATATTAGGTAAATAAGGAATACACAAATATATTCCTCCTTGGAGTCCTTTTGTCCTGTTCCTCCAGATAACGAAGCAGATGCCAGAACTATAGGAAATACCTGGGGAGTGAAAAGGTGAGATTCTTGCTAAGTAGAATACAAATTACAGGTGAGCAAGTGGTACTTTTGTAAACCTTCTCATAAAGCACACAAGAGAACACATAAAATACAGAATGAAGATAGTGTAGTTCTTGAAATATCTAGACAAAAGAAAGCTATATGAATGTAAGCCAGCAAATATGCACTAGGCAGCACATACAACAAAATGCAAGGAAAAGAATAAAAAAGAGAGAGTGACAGAAATTAAACTCAAAACTGATACAGTGTGGCAATGGGCCGTGTAAGTAGTTCCTGGTTCATGCTTTCCACAGTGGCTAGGATATCGACTGAAAAAATCTCCAACAAATTATGAAAATGACACTTAAGAACTTGTAATTATTCTTCATTCACTAGATACAATTTAATTAAGAACTACTAGCTTTGGGTTTATCTGGTTTATGCAGTCCAAATGGAAGAAAATAAGAATGGTAAAATAAAAGCAAGAATCCCTGGAACAGGGTGACCATCTTCAGTAAGACTATATCGAATGAAAAAGTCAAGGTAGTCCTGCATTACCTGAAGATTATTAACATTATTTGTTATAAATCTATATACACAGATTCTTGCATACCTAACCAAATAAATTTTCTGACTGGAAAGAACTATACTATTACACTATAGACATTTTAAGAAAAAGATGTACTCATGATGAGAAGGTCAAAATTAGTGGGAAAATCTCAGTTTCTTCCCATCCTTCACTTCCTCCCAATTTCATGTCTTAAAACATAATTTTTTCTTAACTATTGTATTTATTATGTTTGCCAAGTTCAACAAATATGACAGCAGATATTTATGAAAGCTTGGGGAAATGTCACTAAGATTGATTAATTGAAAAGGAATCATGACTAGCAATGTTTCCAGCTGCACGAGTATCTGTTATTTAAATGACATATCATACTACATACTTCTCATTGTGTTACTAACTCTTTCTTGGAATAACTAGATCTAGAGCACACAAGGGAAAATAAGTCAATACCTCTGACAGAATATGTGATTTTCAGTATCAATAGGCAGACCTCACTCATTTTATCTAGTTTGATAGCAAAAACAGTAGAAGTGTAACATGGATTTTCAGTGCAACCTATCCAAGCCTGGGGGGGAATACAAATGCCTACTTGTTCACTAGTTTGTGTTAATCTTATATTGTAATACCTACACTGCAGCCATCAAGCTATATATAAATTAGCCTCGCTATGCCTAAATGGGATCCTGTCGCATCTCCAATAGCATCATGGGTATATCTAAAATGCTGTGCAGCAAAGTTAGTACTGGAAGCAATCAAAACCACTGAAGTGAACTGACTGCAGTGTCATTTCAGATAGCTTTTATGGAAATGATCACACTAAATGCTCACAGTGATATTAACTTAAAAAAAATTAAATGAGAAAGTTAGTTTAAGAGATTCTAAAACTCAATATCATAGAATTTCTCATTAAAGTCAGCTACTATACTGAAGAACTGGAGGATAATAACTGCTGTTATTTTTAAAGAGTGCTAGAATTGACTGGAAGAATCCTGAGATGTATGTCAGACTAGGTAAATTGATTCAATAAAAAACAGTTCCAAAAAATGAGAAAAAGATGCTAGACAGACCCATAAAGGTCAATCAAAACATAATATAGAAAGTAAAGGAACAAAAGATGCTCAACATTTTAAATCGATGGGATGTCAAAGCTGTAAGACACAATCTTGGTCACAACGAAGAGCAAGTGGATTTGAAGCATGGCCTAGTCTGATTTAGTTGTATTTTAGAACTATTGGAAGAGGATACTTCAGAGAACCTAAATACATATTATGCATTTTGAGATTAAGCTTTTAATTTCCTCTTAATGTAGAAGGGAAAGTATAGCCCTGACCATACTTAAAATCTACTCATTTAGTCTTCAAGGCTTACACAAATAGAAGCTATGATACAAGTATTTTTCCAAGTGAAAGATTATTTTTAAAAAACACAAAATAAAACAAAATCAAAACTAACCCTACACCTCATTGTGAAAACCACTTTATTCAAGATATAAATAAAGTTATTAAGAAGTTTTTAAAAAGGGAAGGTAGCAATGAGATGTCTGTGGGACAGTATTTGGCTGATCTCAGCAAAACTCGTGGCACTGCTAAATTAATTGGAGGAGATGTGCTGGAGCTTGTCGGCTACAGGCCTTGGGAAGGATAAGATAAGAACTTTAGAAGGAGCGGGTTGTGCTGACCTTCTGTCCATATCAGGATTGTGAGGTTACGCAGCCATCCTGTTAAAGGGATTGTGTTGTGTATTGTTCTTGTGTATTGGAGGCTAATGTAGTAAGGGGAGGTAGATGTTTTAAGGGGACATTTTGATACTGACCAATCTGTGTGTGCCCAGTGTGAAATGTAGACCAATGAGCCTGTAACACGATGCTGAAAACACCAATCAGTTTAAAACACGCTGTCTTCTGATAAGTATAAATGTATGTAGGTAACTGTAATAAACGGCTTTTGCTTGCATCAAGCTGTGCCCCGTCTCTCAATCACGGCAAAGTCCTGTGGAGTTCAATCCCTTTTGACTCCTGTGTCAATATTATTACATCCTCTTGTACCTGCCTTGCTAATTTTAATGAGTAAGGCTAACCATTTTTTCTCATTAAACATCTTTAGCATGCAGCTGATGAGTATTTCACAAGGTATTTTTAATCTTTGAATTGATCCTATTAATAGAAGGGATAATGCCTAATTTAACTTTGCATTCATTTCTTCATACTTAACTGCTACTCTAGATTTTACAGATCCAAACAAAGGCAACTCCTGGTTCAGTATTTCTGCATTATGAGATTTATATAATGTATAAGTATAGAGGGCCATATTTTAAATGGCTAAATTTAAAATTTACAATTTTTTCATTAAATTACTTTTATTGTATACAGTCAGGATAAAAGAGTTTTCCTTTAGCTGAATAGCAAATTTTGATATAAGGATATTATATATGAAGTATAGATATGGCCACT
This sequence comes from Antrostomus carolinensis, assembly GCF_000700745.2. Lineage (NCBI taxonomy): Eukaryota > Metazoa > Chordata > Aves > Caprimulgiformes > Caprimulgidae > Antrostomus > Antrostomus carolinensis. Next base: position 61,541 of record NW_010329477.1, on the reverse strand, counting down.
TTCAACTTGGGCATACAGGATTACAGCATGCTTAAACATGCCTTGTGTTCAACAAAAAAGAAAAAAAGAGAGATACAATTGCAGTAAAACACACTGAGTAATAAGTATTAATACTAGTGGTCTTATTAGTATGCAATTGTCTGTGAGTGCATTAGTATATACTGCAACTTCAATTGCACAATGATTACGTTAGAAGTTCCATTATCTATATTCTATAGTATCTCTTGGGAATCTACAAGCATCACAACTACTGTTGGATTTAAGTAAGACGGCATTCTGATACTCAGTTTTAGCTACATCACTTTTTCAGCATCACATAATCATAAACACATAATACTGAAGAACAGTTTGTTGTTTTGCACAGGAAATTCTTACAAGAACAAGTAGGCCTTACAGTAAAAAACAAAAAACCCCCAAAATCACACAAACAAACAAAAACCCCCAAAACCAAATACAGTAACCATCACATTTTCTATTTTTTAATTTGCTTATGTCAGTAAGCATTAATCTACAGATGTGTGTAAATGACTAAATGGAGGCAGCTTTCATCTTTCATATCTCAGCAGTTTTAATTACATTTTCTCCTCTGCATATTTTCCCTGGTTTCAGATGCTTATAAGAGAAAGCTATGAATGACAGTCTCAACTTTGCCACAAGCTTATGAAAACTACTTTGCCAACATGCAAGATTTCAGAATGCTACTTGTTAACATATACTCTGTTTTAAAATGAATTATTGAGTTAGCTTTAAGAGAAAGATATATTTCAAATAAATATTTTATCCACAAGTTCATATTTTACATTCTGCAGTTAAAATCTAGAATCAGAATTCCTTTCAGTCAAATTAAGCATGATGGCAAAAATCCTGTAGCCAGAATACTTCCTATATTTGTATTTGCATTTGCCACTATAAGTAAAGAATTTTAGAACCTCTATAACTGTCAGAATCTGTATAGAGTTTAAATTCAGTATTTATATCCTTTTAAAATTTGTTTTCTTTATAATTTTTATACAAGTCTTTATAATGGAAAAAAACCCAACAAAATAAAGACAAAAATATAAAATAGGAGTTCAATGCTTCATAATACTTTCTTAAAATAAACCATCAATTTGAAAAAGACAGAAATCTCTTTTTGTTAAACAGTTAAAAATATAAATCTAGTTTAAATAAATCTAGTTTTCCAATAAATTTTGGGTAATTTGAGGTTTTTTCAGTTTTAGACGTCCATTCTGTTAGACACATGCATAACATTTTTATTTACAATAGGCTTGCACTACGTTTTTATTAGGAAAGTATATAGAATGCTTTATAAATATTTTGTATTTGGCATGAGTCAGAAGTTTTTCAGAAGATTATGAGGGGGTGTTTTAAGACTTTGTATTTTCAGTTAAAGAAAGAAAACCACTGCAGCCCAAAAAAGACTGTGGTGGGTTGACCCTGGCTAGAGGCCAGATGCCCACCAAAGCCCACTCTGTTGGGTCGGACATGGGGAAACCTTCTGGCAGCTTCTCACAGAAGCCACCCCATGTCCCCCCCCGCTACTAAAACCTTGCCACGCAAACCCAATACAAACACCAAAGGAATCTTATTCAGATCATGGGTTTTTTTTCCCCCTTAAATTATTCTATCATTTGCATAGTTATGTATATAATATGGATAGCATTTTCCCAGCAGAAAGGAGGTATACACTGCAAGTAACTTACTTGCTAGCCCTCTGATACTGTAAACAGGTTATTTTTAATTCATTCAGTTCCACTGACTCCAAGTTGGATGTTATGTAAATGTTAGGATCTCCCTGCATGGGTTTTATTACATGATTAATATATATAATTTCTGCAAAATTTAAATGTCCATTTACAACTACTATTTTTGCCCTAAGATAAACAAAAACACCTGTAATACAAATGTTTTGTCTCCTCAAGAAGCAGAATGAAACCATCCTCAGAGGAAAATCTATGAGTTTAAAACACTCTCAAATAATTATGTGATTTCAAGAAACAAAAAGAACCCCATGCACAGTGATGCAAATGAAAAGTAATAGTTTCTTTCCTTTTAGGATCCAAACAAGTGGTGGGACTAATTTTTAACAATAATATTTTGATATTATTATCATTGTACAGCTCTACTCAACATCCAAACAAATTATATGAAAAGTAAAGTAAAAGTGAAGACTGAATTTATATATTATTTTTTTCTCCTTCAGAGCTTTGTTAATTTTATCTTTACATAAATAATTTTATCCACTAGTGATACTGCATTATTTTTTGTTACTTACTGAAGAAAAGATAAACACTTTAAAAACTAATACAAGCAATCACATGAAAACATATATATATATATATATGTGTATATAAATATATATGAAGGTAAAGTGGAAACTTAAATAAATAAATCACATTCACATTTGGGAAATTCCTCATAAGTCATCAAAAATACCATAGTTCATTTAAAATTTATGCAGAATATATTTATGTCACACTTGAAAGAATCGAGAGACATTGCACATTCAGAAAAATGAGGGACAAAAGTCTGTCTTACCAAGATTCAAACCAGTGTTACTGAAGAATTCAAATCATTCCCAAATTTAAGATTCACAGAATATTTTAACATTACAGATAAGTAGATCTCAAGCTACAGTCAAAAGGAATGGCTCTTTTTTTTGATTCTTTAGGTCTTTCTGTTCCTTGTCGTGCTGTCTTATGCCTTACCCACTGTCCCTCTAAACCCAAAAGAAGAAAGTTTAAGGAGCTAAATCATCAGAAAAATTGATTGCTCAAGGTCAATATTCTTTTTCTGATACTTTTGCTCCCTGGGTCAGATCACATGAGGTTAGATGCCAGAGCTGGTGCTAGGGAAGTGACAGAAGCATGCAAAGTATAGCAGGTAAAAGCAGGACAGACTGTTTCATTCAGCAGTAGCTAACCTCAGCTGAAAATCACTTGACATATTCATTTTTCCTCAGCTACAAAATTCTCGTATCTTCTAAACAGGACTTGTCATTTCCTTTCTCGTTTTATCTGATTTGTTTTTTTGGGAGGTTTTTTTGTTTGAGGTTTTTTTGCGGGAGAAGTTTGGTTTCTTATTAAGACACCACAAATCTGAGGCAGCACTATGGGAAAATTAGAATCATCTATTCACCCTCTGTGAATAACCACTCACTCTTGTTGCTAGAAGAAATTGAGGATTTGTAGAATTGCCGTCAACAAGTAAAGTTAGCTGGCACTTGCTGTAAACACAGGAAGGTGTAAATAATTTCTGTATTTCTGGCACGTGGGAATTGAGCCACTGTCAACTCATTGTTAGAAGTTTGTGACCTCTGAACTCCCATAAACCTTCACCTTTATCACATGCTGGTCCAAACTATTTCTCATAGGAAGAAATGACAGCAGTTCAAATGCAGCAATTGGTAAGCAGGATGGATGACTTTTAAAACACTACATGGGGCTTCAGGCTTTGTAAACGGGTTGACCTAAACTTTGGAGATGCAGTTTTAAGGTGACCACAAACTCATTTAATTTCTGTATGTCTCAATTTCCCACCAGTTAGGGGAAGACTAAAACAGCTCTACTCCATAGGTATGTAGAAAGATGTTCGTCTACTGCAGCCATGGACATCAGAACACCCTTGGAGTGACACTCTTCTTGCCAAGTGGAATTTTCAGGCCTGGGCTATGTTAAATGTGGCTCCCCTTTATGTCTCTCTGCAATGATTCACTGCAATACTGTTTGCCTGGCTAATTTATTGCAACAAATTTACTATTTCCCAATATCTGTGTACATTGAAAAAAATCCCAAACTAAAACCCCAAAGGTCTGGACCTCTCTAGACTAGAGCTTGAAATTAACATTAAGAGTGCCTGTATCATACTTACACTAAAATTTGTCTGATGTATCCATTTTCATTCCTTTTATTTAAGTAGATTTTCAGCTATACCACTATAATCTCTGAACAAAAGCATAATGGGTCTGAATTCTTTACATCAGCACTTTTACTCACACTGCAGTGCAGTACAATGGGTTATGTTCTGCATTGTTAGAGATGCTGTCCTTCAGATAGGATGTTAAACCAAAGTCTTTTCATCTTTTATGGCTTCACATCTAAAAAGTAAAAATCTCATTGACATTATAAAAATATTAAGGAACCATGTTGCTTCAGCTAGTATATATACCTCTTGATATGAACATGCACCCTTTATACATCCTTTGATTTAAACATGTGTTACAATTCACAGCCATGTGCAACCTGTTTCCAGAGCCACAGTAAATACTGAGCTCCTATGCACGATGACAGTTTGCAGGCATCTAATTTATTCCCTTATGAGCTCTTGCAGCTACCAGACACCAAATAAGTTTGCTTCTTTTAAGACAGGCAATAGTATAACAGGTGCAATGATCCCCTTCTCATATTTATGTGACCATATTGGAGCCTGTGGCAATTGAACTTGTGGAACTAAGGACTGGAATAGTGGGACTAATTAACATTACTAATACTAGGAACACCTGTGTGTTTATCAGAAGGAACATGTCAAGTAGAGACATGCATATGTTATTTTCTTTATTAAAAATAAAACATGGCAGATATTAAAATAAGCAAATTAATAGTGGAGAGGAGGTAATCTGTTGTCTAAGGGCAGATCTTGCTCTTAAAGTGCTAACTAGTCTCTATTTATATTATGCTAATACACAGGGTTCTTTCTTGACACTATGTAGTTAAGTTACTTGTGTCGTCTCAGGTGTCTGAAAAAAAAAATCATCATTTAAATTAGTTTGGAGAATGGGATTTCTCAAACGTTTGATCTGTAGTAGGTTGGGAAGACTGGACACACTGATCTAAGTTACGAATTGTAATTAACTAGATATAAGTTAAAGCTGTTTGAAACTTAGTTATACGTAAACATAAAAGAAATTTACAAATTATATTGAGAAGTATTATTTATTTTTTTTATTCTGTTAAATCAAAGCACATCTGGGATGCTTTCTTAGTCTAATCTTCTTAGTACAGAATCTTTTCTGTTGTTTTTGAAAGCACAGCTAGCTTTCTGAATGCCTGAATATACATTTTAGTTCCTAATGTTATGCAGCTGAGTGTAAAACGTCAGCTTTATTTTTTTAAAACCTGCTAACACATGCATACATCTATTCTGAACTTAAAATACAAAGGCAGGGTGGTTTGTTTTTTTTCTTTTTTCATGAGATTTCTCTACAACTTCTAAGTATTTCCAAAATGTGTAAATAAGATACAATGGATCATAGCTGGGGGTAAGATAAAACACAACTTTTTTTTCTAATATAATATAACTTAAAGTAATTAAGTGTCACACAGAGGAAAAAGTAGATAAAGGTGCTTTGACATAATTTTCAGTCTTCCAAAGAGGTAACAGTCTCATCAAACAGATCAAACTGTCACAAAACAAAGGTCCAGACTCTTTATTTATCCTGTGTACCTCGTTTCATGAGCTATCCTCCTCCACCCCTAACCCTCAGTTTTAGTAGAACTACTGAGAAAAAAAAGCTTCATCCCATGTGAATCTGAATGATTAGGACTGCATTCTACAAATGATTAGCTGCAACATACCACCAGCCTAAGAGCAGCAAGCTCAGGAAAGGAACATTACTCCTCCAAAAGTAGTCCAATGTTCTCTCTAAAAGAGGCCATCAAATGGCTCTCTACTGAGATGGAAGGATTATGAATGCCTGCCCATAATGGATACAATATTGTTAAATAAGTACATTTCTCTCTTAAAATGTGCCCATATATATATGTGCATATGTATATAAAATAGATACGTAAGTTTATATATATTACAGAAATATAATATGACATTGTTGTGGTTTAACTTCAACCGGCAACTAAACATCACACAGCCACTTGCTCACTGCCCTTCCTCAATGGGGTGGGGAGAGAATCAGAAGACCAAAAGTGACAAAACTTGTGGGTTGAGTAAAAGGCAGTTTAATAAGTAAAGCAGAAGCTGTGTGTGCAAGCAAAGCAAAACAAGGAATTCATTCACTACTTCCCATCAGCAGGCAGGTGACAGAAACAAGAGGATTTCATGAATCATGTTATGAACTAATGTAAATTTGAGTTTACCAATAATACCTTAATTTACTGTATTTTCATAGAAAATGAATATTTCCCACAGCTGTATTAATGTTTAAAGAGAGAGACTTTGTCACCATCTAAACAGGAGTTCTCACAGATTATAACAATGCCCCCAGATGAAATAAATATGAGACCAGCCTGTTGTCTTAATAATAATATACCACAGTCTCACGGTCATAATAGAGATTCACATATGGTTTTAAATTGCACCTGTTCACAGAGCTGGAAAAAAGTAGAAATTCTGTTAAGATTTCTATTTACTTGTATTACAGAAGAATTTTGAAGATGCAAATGAGAGTGAGGTTCTATGTCACTGTCAGAGATAAAACTCCATAGTAAAGAGATTCTCCAAACTCTAATAAAAAGATACAAAAGCTGAACTCAAAATAAGAGAGCAAATGAAAAATAGATACAGAAAAGCTAACTTGTTCCTTCTCAAAAAAATCATAAACCTTTCTGTCTTGCATTGAAAATACAGAACTGTACAGGTATGTATATCAGAAACTCAAAGTTTAGTCCTAAAAAGTGGCAATTATTGAAAACTCTTTCTTTTAATCTTGCTTTTTTGCTCTAAGTGAACTTTTCCTTTAGATATTGTATGGAGGATCCCAGGCAACTTTTGAGAAAAGGGCAAAGCAGAAAGCTTCTTAAAGCTGTGCTACGTGAACAAAGGGCCTGAGAGTAACATTCCTATGATTATCACATTATTTTATAAATTAAAAATTATAAATAGTACTAAAAACTTGGTTGGAACTGTTGGCTAGGAATTGGGATTTTAATCAACAGATAACCATGTTGCAGCCTTTACAAACTACTACTTCTCCTAATAGGATCAACGGGGACAAGCTCTTCCTAAGTTTTTCATAAAACCAGTCAAAAGGTGTTTCTCTTTTTTGGAGTATTCCAGAAATTAAGATGAGGTGATGGGGCAAAGGGCCAAGATCACCAGCTCTCATTTTTGAAAGGGAAACAAATCATAAGGATTCTTAAGTGGTAGAGTTGCTGTGACTGACTTCCACGGATGGCAGCTGTCAGTCTGTAAAGCTGTCCTGTTTCCACATATTCTGTAAAAGCATTGTATTCAGAGAAAGGTAAATAACTGCCATATTATGGAATTACTTGTTGTTCATTCAACATATTGATTTAATTTCATAGTTTTAGTTGGAACAGCCTTACCATATGCATAGCAGCTCAAGGCCCAGAAACATTACCCACAAGTTTTATCATTATTTTGAATCAAAATTTTTGAGGATAATTTTGTGAAACATTCTTTTGATTTTTGTTTTTAATTTCTTTATGAACATAGACTGCAGATACTTGCTCTGCCTAAAAGAGGTATGTTTTCTAATTGTAAATATGTACAGCATGTTGAAAAAAAATGAAAAAGACTTTCAAGCTGCAGTTCATTTATTATGGATGGCAGATCACTTTATACTGTAACTCAAGTCACCAGGAAATGCAATGTAAAAGCTAGTCAACATTAACACTTGAAAGAGTCTGACTACTCTTTTCCCTATCTTATCATTGCCATTTGATGGCACCAGTATTACCGTTTCAGAAGTGACTTTCTTTGCATCAAGAAGGGGAAAAAGAAGCTTCCCAAAAGAATAAACATACAGAGTTGTTCACCCACCAATACTTAAAAATATTTCTTATTCTTTTTAATGTTTCTCACTTGTTATTGCATCCATAATGCTTTTCAGATTCTCGTGCAGGGTATCTGATTCACTTCACAGTTACAATTACTGCCAAAGGAAAACTAAAGTTACTGTATCAAGGTATTGAACAGTGGGAGGGCGAGGGCTAGAGGCTTTGTTCAGCTTTAGCCATTCTTTTCCAGATCAATTTCAGACTTTATTTTACAATGGTGTAAGTATTGTATTCACTGGCAAAAGCTTCTACCCCACCAAGGAAGATTAAAGACAGAGTAGTTTAGTCACATTGCATCTTTCTATGTGGTTCGACAATCATTAGCACGTACTTACTTCTTTAATGCAAGATCTGATAACACAATCTAAAATATTACTTCATTTTGTCATGGAAAAGGAAGCATTGAATAAAACTGAAAAGCATCAAAACACATCACACAAAAAATTCTAAGAATTAATTCCCCACTATGTTTATAGAACATATATATGTTTTGTACATATGTTGAGTCCTGCAATTGGGTCAAAACAACCCCATGCAATGCTACAGGCTTGGGGAGAAGTGGCTGGAGAGCTGCCCAGCAGAAAAGGCCCTGGGGGTGCTGGTCAAGCTGTGGTTGAATATGAGCCAGCAGTGTGCCCAGGTGGCCAAGAAGGCCAATGGCACCCTGGCCTGTACCGAAATAGTGTGGTCAGCAGGACTAGGGAAGTTATCTTACCCCTGTACTTGGCACTGGTGAGGTGACACCTCAAATACTGTGTTCAGTACAAGAAAGACATTGAGGTGCTGAAGCACATCCAGAGAAGGACAATGAAGCTGGTGAAGGGTCTAGAGAAAAAGTCTTCTGAGGAGCGGCTGAGGGAACTGGGGTTGTTTAGCCCGGGGAACAGGAGGCTGAGGGGAGACCTTATTGCTCTCTACAACTACCTGAAAGGAGAGTGTAAAGAGGTGGGGGATGGTCTCTTCTCCCAAGTAACAAGTGAGAGGACAAGAGGAAATGGCCTCAAGTTGTATCAGGGGATGTTCAGACTGGATATTAGGAAAAATTTATTCACAAAAAGGGTTATCAAACACTGGAACGGGCTGTCCAGGGAAGTGGTTGAGTCAACATTCCTGGAGGTATTTAAAAGATGCATAGATGTGGTGCTTTGGAGACATGGTTTGGTGGTAGACTGCATAAAAATAGAATCTCATATTTCTGTAATGGGTGGTAATGTTAATCTGTTTTTACTGGTATGGACTGAAATGGAGAGGAAAAGGTAGTTCTGCGGGAAGAAGTAGGACTATATGACGCAGCAGAGCTTGGTTTCTTGCATCTCTAATAATTATTTTTTTTTTTTAGCTACATTAGCAGGGATTGCAGTGACTGTTCATGTCCAGCACAGTAGTGCAAAGTTTGTGATTTCTGGATGGGAGATCAGTGGGTAGACAAAAGAAAGGTTCAGTACTCATCTACAGGAGCTAGAACATCATCTGATTTCCCAATCAGCCATTATATGGGACTATATACACAAAAATAAGAGACAGCACATTTTCAAGTGAAATTAAGTTTCACCTCATACCTATATGGGAGAGTATTAAAAATCGTCAACTTGGTAAAATGTAATTTAGGAAATATTGCATCTCCTGTTTTATGCCGCCTTTTTGCCCTGTCTCTTTTTTCTTCTTTATATATTTCTGTTCAAGACATATGGCTGGACATTTTAAGTTCCTTCTTAATTTTCCAGTGTCATGTTATTGCTCATTTGAGTCTGGTTCCTGAGGTTCCTCATTTGTTCTAAGTTGGCTTTATTTGTTTTTCTCAGTCATGACCATTTATTCCTCCTCTAGCTTGGATCATTTATCTATTTACCTGTTGACACTTGCTCCTTTTCTGCCTTTATTCTTCCTTTTCCTTTGCTCTTACAAATCTTTCATGTTAACAACCTTCTGGCCTTTTCTACATCAAAGAGAAATCAGTCTAGTGAAATCTCCACTAAATTGTGGTCATGTACAAAGGAGCAAAGTTCACTTTGCAGTTCTCTATTCTTTCAGCTTTCTCGGTGGGTTTGTTTTCCAGTCAAAACATAAGAGTTATACCTCAACCTTATTTAGCCCTGCCCTTTGTATAGATGTCCAACTGATGTGATAATGAGATCCTTGGTGGTGAATTCTACATGTTCCTAAACATTTTAGGCTTGGATACTGACATATCCCTGCTCCTAGTTCACAATTTCTCCCGTTCACTGCCTAAGCATAGACTGCTATCCAGAGAGAACAACCTGGTCTCAAAAACAGAAACAGTTTAATACCTCTCGATATTTCTGTAGCTCACTTAAAATTTCACGCGTATCTTCAGCAGGGACATCTCTATAGTATGTCTGTATGAAAATAATCCATGGAGCCATGCTGTCTGAGCAAACTATCTGTCCACTTACCTTCTTTAGGCTTTTAGCAAAATAAATAAATTAATTAATTAACTAATTAATCCTAATTTTGACTCCGGAGGTTTTTCTGAGGTCTCTACATCTTTTCAGCTTGTAATAGTAATCCACTTCTAAAATCTTTCCTCTATGAATAAACTTGATGAACAGCAGATTTTCATTGTGCTTGAAAACAGGAAGCAAGCACAAGAGCTTCTCCTTTAGGGATATGAAGTCCTTCCTGCCTCTCCACTTACCCCAGCTGGTCTTCTATTTCTGAAAATGAAACAGCCTTTCTACTTTGAGTGGATCCCTCTCTTAAACAGAGCTAGATACACACACACACAAAAGCCCTCTGTAAAAATAATAACTATTCAATGATTGACAATTTTGACAGAAGTTGATGGGAAAATATAGAAAGGAAGCTGTCTGATAATGTAAAAAACATTCTATTTCAGCATTTTCAGATTTTTTAATTTCCAAAATACTTTTTGAAAACATTATATTAGAAGGCCAAAGTCTAAACCAAACATCTTCTTTTTCTTAAAATAAAAATTTTGAATTATTCTGAAATCCTATTTTTATTTAAAATGTCAGAATCAAACTCAAAATGCATTTTAAAGTTACAGAATTCCCTTTGGGAAATAAATTTAATAGTTCTGAAGGATGTTTAAATCACTATCTCTCATTTTTTGATCCAGAATAAAAAAATTGGAATTTTGAAATATACTATACTAACAATATAATCTGCTCATTTTCTTCACCCAAGATGGAGATTGCTGTCCAAAATGAAGGTTACAGAAAAAGTAATCAGTAAAATAGCATTTTCATATAGATGCAGATATATTCTTCTGACTAGCAGAAGCTGTTTTAATTCACATCAACCAAAGGATCCAAGTAGGAACAAGAGTATGACTTTGCATGAAAAGGTAGCAAAATTTGTCCCTATCTCCTCTAGTGGAAGGCCTCTTTTGCACTACAGCAATATCTCCTGCAGCCTATTTGCTGAAGCTTTGCAATGCATACTGGTATTGTGCTAGGAGACCTAATTACACCAGAGGGGCTCTTTCAAAGACTGAAAAGCACAAAAAGATAGAAAGCATTTTAAACATAATTCAGAAAAGTGTTTTCATTTCAAATGCTTTTTAAAATTTATGTCTCACTCCTCATAAGTTCTGAAAATCTGTGTTAGTAGGACTCGGTTCTGACACTGAGTTATACTGTCTTAGATATGGAGCGATGCTCTCTCCAATTCAGTTTTCCTTTTTGGACTTTACATTCTTACATGCACATACATGTATACAAACGCAAACACAAATATACACACACAAAGACACTACTTACACAGAGTTAGTCTAGCTTTGTCTTCTCTTAGGTTATCTTCACAATTAGCCTTCTATATTTTTCTGTGCTTACATTAGGACTCCATCCATCACAGATGCGTTGTCAAGGTGCTTAAGCTTGAAGACTCAAATGTACAACTAAGCAAAGAAAAGGGAAAAAATAAAATTAATGCCCATGCTATAGCACTCATAAAGCCTGGCAAATTCAACACATTCAGTAAACAGCTATCCCTTGTTCATTGTTCCAGACATAGAATCTTTGAGAGACAAAGCCAACAAAACAATCTGCAAGTTGTGTGAAAGAAGTATTGTGAATTCATCAAAATAAAACAAACCAAACAAATAAGGAAAAAAGAAAAAAAAAAAGGGAAAAAAAAAAAGAAGACATACCTGCCAAGAACGCTGAGATTTAGTTCCCATCTTGAGATGGGATAGGCTTGCTGGATATGATTTGGTTGAAGATGACTGTCTTACAGAAAAGTGATATTACTCCTTAGGCTGGTATTGTAATCATTCTCACATTTTTTCTGTCGTCTTTCACACCAGTTTCTTTATATGTTATGTTTGATCTTGCCTGCCAGAGGCCAACCCAGCTGCTCTCTCACTCCACTTCCTCCTCAGCAGGACAGCGGGAGAAAATAAGATAGAAAAACTCATGGGTTGAAATAAATACAGGGAGATCACTTACCATTTACGATCAGGGGCAACAGACCTGATTTAGAAAAACTAATTTAATTTATTTGCCATTAAAATTAGTGTCAGATGGTGAGAAACAAAGGCAAAAACAAAAACACCTTCCTCCTATCCCC
>NW_010329477.1:26296-49202 GCF_000700745.2 Antrostomus carolinensis | reverse complement strand
TATTGGCAGCTGTGGAGGTGTGTCAGAAAGTTTCTAATTTTTAACCTACCAGCCAGATTTGTATTTTAAATCATGGTGATTTCTGCTGACAAATGTGGGCAAAAGGCTGCTTGGGAGGTAATCTTATTTTAAATCATGGTGATTTCTGCTGACAAAAGGCTGCTTGGGAGGTAATCGAGACTATAAATAAACAAATGAATAAATACATCCACATTCTGTGGATACCATTCAGGTGCGGGTGAGGATAGGGCACAATTGTCTTTAATTAAAAAGATTCAAACTGTTTTTTCCTCATTACCAATTACTTCATGATTAGTACTGAGTTGCTTTATTTCACTGTTTTTCCTGGTTTAATTTTGGACCCCAAAATCTAAGAGAAGTTTTTTTGCTCAGAAAAAAAAGTTGCCTAAGCATTGTCTCTTGTCCATGAGGATCCTCCCTTACGATACAGCAGACTGTTGGTAGAGAAGAGAGTGAAGTGCATGCTGACAATATATTTTCTGAGGATATACTTTTGTTAATTGTTTCATGATTATGCTATTAGTTTACTAGGAAGCAGTTATAACACTATTTTTTCATTACTGTACAGAATTTGACAAATAAAAGAAAACATCAATATTTTGAAAACTACAATGAGATCTCATTCTATATCACATCCACTTGAATTACCTGGTAGTGACCTCTGAAGTTTCTGTAGGGTTACAGCTTCTGTACTCTTCTCAGCAACCATAATTATATGGTTCTTGAGCCTTAGGAATTAAAGATATACATTCTAATGAGACAAAGACAGAAATTTCAGAAAGACTGCCCTGAGTTCTGAAATGCCTTAAAAAAAAAAAAAAAGTCATTTTCAAAACATTCTTTAGCATACTTTTTAAAATTAAAACAGTACACTAGGAAAAGACACTTAATATGCATTCAGTTGTCATGACCCTACTCAAACTTCTGCATCAGTCTCAAGACAGTGCCTAGATCAGGAGGCCACAGCAATAAGTTTTCCTGATTGAGATATTTGGGGATATTTTGGGGGGAGGGTGGGATGGACATATACATTTCCTTTGATTCTTAACTTCTGGATGATACAGTGGGATACAGTATAAGCACATGATTCTACTGATGCCTTTTATATTTTTTATAGACTAGCGAGTGATATTGACTTTCCTTTCCCTGTTACTCTTGAGGAGGCATGGGAATTAATTCATTTGCTTTTCTGAAAGCAGATAGGACTCTTGGAACTTTACATTTCTCAGAAAACTGTCTTCATTTTTTGTCCAGACAAACAGTTCTGCTGGACACAGTTAGTGATAAAATTGTCCTTAAATATTGACTTCTTCAGGATTATCTTTACAGCTCAGCTTGGCACAGAGATGACCTCTAACTGTTCAGCCAGGCAAAAAGTAATCTAGGTTGCTGATGGCAAAAATGCTCTGCAGAGTTTGATGAATTGTGACAAAGCATTTTTACAACTTTGTTCTGCTGGTTTGTTCCAGATAAAGAAGTATTCCTCCCCTCTTCTCACGCTATTCAGATAATCTGAAATAGCAGGACTTGTTACTACTTTGTAGGTAAAATTATTATGTGTAAAGCAGTATTACATACCATGAGAAAACAGGTGCATCTAACAGGACCTAATAATAACATGTGCTCTCATAAATCTGTTTTGGTTACTCTGGATTTCTACTTTCCCCAATACATTGTATACACTGAAGAGTGACAGTAGAGATGATTCACTTCAATTCCATTAGTCACAGGTAAATGAGCATCTTCTAAATTTATATTCAAGACAGATTCTTGACTGCAAGTTATCTGAGTGAACTTCAGCATAGAGAGGCTGAAGGTGAAGGAAAAAAAGGATATGAAATGATATTGCTTAAGAGGACAGTGCTTACTAGACCTTTTTCTTATAAGGAAAGTGAGATACATAAAATAGACAGACAAAAATAGGGTAAAGACCTTCTCAGTCAGCTTTCTGCCCTTGGCAAGGAGGTAAGGACCTTTACACTTCTAGCTATTGGACTGCATGCATTTACCCAGACATTTGTCAGCTCTAGATTGTGTTAGCAAAATGTATCCTGACATCGTGAAAACTGCTTAGAAATAAAAGCTTGTGAAGAACAGTTTTGTCCTTTCATATATTTTATAAGGAAGGCTTTACAGAAGCTTTTCATTTGCATCTAACCCATAAACTACACCAAACGTATTGGCTCACAGTGCTCTTGCTCTTAACCCCATATAGCCTATATTCTCTTCACAGATCACAGGACATGAGTAAGCCATTTTCATGCAAAATAAGTGAATGCTGAAAAAATGTAGTTATCGTTTAACAGCAATTATTTGCCAAATAGGCGTGGAATTTTGATCAAGAGAGAAAAAAACCCCCACAATTTCTTATTTCAAAACCAATCAAATTTTTTAAAAACACCTTAAAAATTAGTTATGATGAGACAAATTTTTTTATTCAGTCTGACTTCAGATATTAGGAGGTGGTCATCAAATCACAAAATGAGTATGAGGAAATTTACTTTAGGTGAGTTTACTGATTAAACCAAACTTAGGAATCATAATAGTACTTTTCACACAGCAGCTACCTACCTTTCAAGTGAACAATTTCAACTGATATTGTGTTATTGTCAGGGAACAATCTTAAAACTTGTTTGGTCACCAAAAAAACCTAATGCTGTGTTGGGTTTCAAAGACATGTCAATCTTTATGCATTTACTCATGTTTAACTGAAGCATGAAACTTAAGTGATAATGCTTTTAATTTTAGTCATGAGGAAAATGAGACTTTGTTTTACTGCTGCTTTAGTAGGATAACACTGGATTTGTCCATTAGATGCTCTTCAATTTTTTACTGAATTCAATACTGAAACCACTGTATGTGGTTTATAAGAATTAGGTGCCTTCTTTAAATCTGCTGATTCCTTGTCTGGTACCCGTTTAGGTACATCTGTTATTCAAGTGACAGCCACAGATGCTGATGATGCCAACTATGGAAACAGTGCCAAAGTGGTGTACAGTATCCTCCAGGGACAGCCGTATTTCTCAGTGGATCCAGAAACAGGTTAGCAATTCACATAGTCTTACTTTCTGCAGTTACAGAGGTAGGACACTTGACACGAAGCTGATACAACTTTTCTAAATGGAAACTGGAATCATAATAAAAGTATGCCTTTTAAAAAAAAAAAATAATATTGACTTGGTCTGAATAAGACTTCTGGAAGAAGACTGTTGACTGTAAAGGTCAACAGTTCAGAAATGTTGTAGCATATTGTAAAGGGTCCAAAGAATCACGAAAGTATTAAAGCTTATTTTATACCAGTTTCTGGGAATGTCATCTGTCCATCTTTAAAAAAAAGAAAAAAGGAGCTGGACAATTTCAGGCTATAAGGTTAAAAAAAAAAACCCAAAAAAACAACAACCCAGAAATCTTCAAAGGTAAATTAATTATTTCTAAGAGTTTGTGATACATTCTTGTCCTTTGATAATTTTTAACTTAAAATGCTTTTTGAAATTTTGCTCTGATTCCAACAGCTATTAGAATTGGATCAAGAAGCATGAATGCATTTAAGTTGTAAAGTTTTTTTTATGGATGCCCTTCTTACAGTTATGCAGGAAATTAAATAAGAGTCAGACACAAAGAAGGAAAACTTGTGTGAATTCTGGGTATCTATAATCCAAAACTGGGATTCAAAAACCCAACAACAACACCATCCAGATACCTAATCTGGAGTAAGATTTAGCAGGTATTGTGTAACACTTAGACATAACACTTAGCAGGCATTGCATTATCTTGTTCCTGCACATCCTGGTTTGAGAATACAGAATTTAAGTGCAATTGTGCACAGAATCCCTGAAGTTCCTAATCCTTCGAGTATGCTCAGACAAGGGCTGATTTTCTTTTACAAAAATTTCTTTTTTAAATACAGCAAGCACATTGTACCAAAAGGATGAGAATCATATGACTACAGTTTTAAAAGAGTGCCTAATGATTTTGCCTAGGATTAGAGTGTTTGGGTTTTTTCCACTTTTTCGTATCTCCCTTTTCTGTTTTCTCCTGTCCTTTACTCAAAATATCTTGACCAGACATGAGCAGGGAAACAGGACCAGTACCACACAGTCACTAACTGATGACAGCAGATGGTTAGATAAGCAGACTATTTAGGGAAGACTTGGGCTCTCATCTTTGGTTCTGTGATTATCTTTAATTTTTATCCCATTTGCTTTTTAATGTTAGATATATTAACAAGCCTAGGTACCATAGTCAGAACTTGGTAATCCTGGATCATATGTAAATGTTACAATCAGTAGACTACAGAGGGGTTTTTTTGGTTTTTTGTTTCACTCTCTTTGTAGGAGTAGGAGTTTTCCAGGGTTGCAGGTTTTTTTGCACAATAGGACAGCATCTGTATCAAGCCAAGCTTGTAATGAGAGCATTCTTCTGAGAAGGGAAAGGCAGGGGTGTGAATCTTCCAAGAAAAAAAAGGATGCTGTATTTAAATTACATTTACAAAATTCTTGAGATTGGACACCCAAAGAAGATTTTCTAACACTAATTTTACAGTGCTGTCCAATTCTTTCATTAGTTATACCCCTAGCTGACTTACAGTGGCCATCACTGAGCATTAAAAACTATGAACCATTACAGTCCAAAAGAATGAATCCCAGGCATGTTACAGTACAGCCTTGTGCTATAATATCAAAACCTCACAGGGGCTGGAGATCACACAATGCATTAAAATAACAACTGGGGATTGTAGCTGAAAAATTTAATTAATTCAACAAATATATTTATGTTTTTGTCATTGAAAGAATAGTTAGTTTCATTTAGCACATCACAAACAATGAATAATATCTCCGTTACATTTATTTCTCTTTGTTTCTTAAAATCACAAACGGCTATAGATTGAAAGGCTTATTGCAGTATACCTTGTTTTGATTGCTATGGATTAACATCTGCAGAGTGTATCTTACATTAATCCTTTTTAAAATTCTGAGCTTAAAGTGGGTGGTGCTTCTTCTCCTTCACCTCTCAGTCTCTCCTTTTTCTCTCTTCTCCAAGGCATAATCAAGACTGCTTTACCAGACATGAGCAGAGAAAACAGGGAACAGTATCAAGTGGTCATCCAGGCCAAAGACATGGGAGGCCAGATGGGAGGACTATCAGGGACCACCACAGTGAACATCACACTGACCGATGTCAATGACAATCCGCCTCGCTTCCCTCAGAGTATGGAGCATCTAATAGTTTTGTTGTTTTTCAAAGAACCTCTTTAAAATCAGCTGTTTCACTGTTACCATCTGTGATCTTCCTTTTTTCTCCCTTTTTTAGTATAAACACTGGCCCACTGCTGTGCCTGTTTATGTTGCAGCATTATTAAGGCAAATGACAATCTCTGCATTCCATTTTTTTAAAAGTAAAATATTTATTGGCATTATAAAATTACTTCTCATTCTTACTTTGCTTACAGGAATGTGAGCTCTAACAATAACCTAGGCTAACTGCAGGGATTTGAAAGCCTTCAGAATTTAATTACAAAATCTAGGGTTCAGTTTTTGGACACACTTGTAGTTCCACGTGTTTAGGCAAACAAATAGGTCAGCAAATTTTCTAATGTACCACTTTGCACAGGCAGACTCGGTCAGGTGGTATGCTCTGCTGGAAGCCTAAGCATTTGGTTCAGGTACTTGTAGTCTGTGTTCAGCTCTTGATGTTGAATGATTCTGATAATCTAGACCACTTTGATACAATTAAGTATTTTAAAAATATCTCCATAGAATAAAAAATGGCAAACAACAGAAAGCTGCACAATACAGAAAGCTTCACAGCATAATACAGATCATTTCATACTAGGCCACTGGTTTAAATCCAATCCCAGGTTGTTACAATCAGTGTCTGATAACTGTTTGATAGGCTGCAGATATAAGAAATTTACAGCCTCTATTCAGTGCCTGCTGGAAAAATGTCCACATCATAAAATTTGAATTGATTGTTGGCACTGATTGGGGACCTGACTGTCTGTCTTTACAGATTCACCAAGGACTGAACAAACAAAGCTGATTTAGAAAACACTCTCTTGGACTTGGAGAAACTTGAAAAGCACTTCAATACCATGGCAATAAGTACACTCAGAATAGTATAAACAGGTCACTCTAGACCAGATTTTTTAAAATATTAGAAAACTCTGACAGTGTTGGTGTATCTTGAAATTGCATATAAATTTTTAAATCTATATTCATGATAACAGATTTATTTTCAAAAAGAGAGGGGAGAGGAAGTACTGCAGTCCTCATAAAGGAAATATAATTTGAATTCACAGTTTACTTGCTGAAAATCACTTTCACATGGCAAACATAAACAGCAATTTTTAACCAATCTTCCCATTTGACTTCAAGAAGGGGCACTGCTTAAGCACGTATAGGATGATATAGCCCATAATATTTTGGCAAACAGGAATTCTTGAACCTAAATTAGAATGTGGTATAGCACATGGCATCGTAAGCTTTGTTGCTGAAATAAATTAAATTTTAAATTATATTAAAAAAAAAAAGAATTAAGAATGTATAGAACTGCAAAATAAATTAGGATTTTCAGTCTCCTTAGCCTTTGTTCCTTATGATGCTCTTCTTTCAAGATTAGCTAAAGAAGTTCTAAATATTTCAATAAGATTTGTTTGTGATACTTAATTATAGATAAATTTACACAATTTGATGCCTCATACAATATTCTCTGTAACTACGTAGAACATCACTGAAAGACATTAGATAGGCTATAGAAGACCTGTTATGGGATATATTCAATGGTGCAAGTTTCATTTTGCTGATGACCCTTCTCTCTCATTTTCTTTCTCATAAGCAGGGAGGTTTTCAAGACTTCCTAGGAAAACAAACATAGAGAAACATCTGGAGGTTATTATTTCTTTTTAGATAGTTATGAAGAGGGGCATACCTTCTAAGAACTATTTAGTTCTGGAAGTCTGCTCCTTCCAAAAACAATTATCTTCCATTTTGTCTTATGTGAGGCAACAATAAGTGAAAATGTGTCCCAAAGCAGAGGGTGAATTGCAAATGGCAACAAAAGGAGTTAATGTCAATGCATTGAAGAAATAAAGCTTGATTTCTTACAGGAACTGAAGGTAAATGGCAGCATGCAATGTGAAGTACTGGTTGTTCAGAATGCATTAAGAAGGAACAGATTTTCTGTTTTGTTTTGTTTCCTGAAAGGTATCCAGGACAGTTGAAAGATGTAGGCATTAACTGTATTTAAATGGCAGTATAATGAAAAATCTTACACATTTTGAATTCATTTGTACTCTAAACCATCTCACATGCTGAAAATGTGTAGAACTCCCACAGCATCACAAAAATAAGGAATGCTTTGAGATGCAAAAGCACTCAAGGGAGTTATTTATTCTGGAAGAAGTCGTAAGTAGCATGATTAAATCTGTTCTTACAATAATTCTGGCTCACCTATCAAAGCCTCGTATTTGAGCAAGCCTTCAAACTTATGGTTAACTGCCAGAAATCCTAACTTTCGTCCCATTTTCAGCCTGGTTTAAGGGAATAGCATGCATTTTAGTCTGTGTGGATTGCAGCCAAACAGTCTACCACTGAGTTTTCACTTACAACCTTGAATTTGTTACAGCAAATACAATTTAGCATCAAGCATTAGCTTCCATCTTGTTACACATCTATATTAATATAAGTTATTTGCAGTGACACTCATTTTTACTTAGTCTATACAATTGGGGATAGAAACTCATTCAGCACTTGGATGTTTGGTATAGTCCTTATACTCAAAAGGAACCTTCAGGACCCTTTGGGTGTCTTGAAAGAAAGCAAAGGACATGTAAGTATAGGAAATACGCTAGTTGCAGGAAAGATACTTGACTGTATTTCACTGCAAGTCAGTACAATTTATACAGGTTCTTATTGGGCCCTCCAAATAAGGATTGTACATTTTATAAGATGCTAATTTTGTCAGGTCCAGACTCTTAAAGTATTTTTCCAATGCTACTACTTCAATCAATAAATTAATATTCATTTACATGAGAAATCATACCAAAAGAAACATAAGATTCTGGAATTTCACATGTAAAATATTGGATATATCAGAATTGGTAGCAAATAACTGAAAATACTGATTTAGAAACATTTATGTCTTGCTAGTGATGAAAGGTCTTCATTGTCTAGTTCTTACTGGTCAAGAAAACTATCTGACTAATACTTTTTATGCAACACTGTGTCTTTATAATTATATTTTTATTGCAAATGTTGACAGAAAATACTTATAAATTCAATTTTCATACACATAGGCAAGATTAAAATGTCTGTGTAATCAGAATGTTTTCTAGTAAACTCTGATTATAAAAACATTAAATTAAACCAACCATTGAAAGAGCACAAAAAGTATGTGCAGACTAAATAGAATAAAATCTGAATGTATCTGCATTTCAATTAACTATAGCAATTAACATGAACATGTATCCAAATGCTCTTTACCATGACTCTTTTGTATGCATTACCAATAATGGATGAATGAATTACTTTCACACAGAACACTTAAAAATCTTGAATATATTTTTTAAAAGAACAACAACAACAAAAAGAATAAACCTATTCTATTTTAGTCTCTTTCCAAAATTCACACTAGTTTCTACAATTCTTGTGCCTTGAGAAAACAAAACAAAATCCCCTACTACTTCTAAACATATCTGGAAAAATTTCTAGAAATCTTAAAATCTGACAGAAAAAAAACCCCCAAAACTTCCCTGTTCCTTATAAGTGAAGAATAAAAAAGAAAAAGAAGAAAAAAAAGCACAGTACTAAATGGCTTTGAAGAATCACTTGACATTTTTGTGCCAGTACGTCAATCAACTCTGTTTTAAACTTTAGTGATGAGTAACAGTATTGGTGTTTCGAACACCAAGTTACTTAAAAAATCCAGGTGAAATCGAAGATGTCTATTATTCAGAAAAACAAACCTTCTCAAAATAATAAATACTTGATTTTGCTCTTCCAGGCACCTACCAGTTCATGTCTCCTGAGTCTGCACCACCTGGGACTCCTCTTGGCAGAATTAAGGCCAATGACCCCGATGTGGGTGAAAATGCAGAGATTGAGTATAGCATCTCCAATGGGGATGGATCAGACATGTTTGATATCATCACTGACAAGGACACACAGGAAGGGATTATAACTGTCAAAAAGGTTTATTTTTCCTCCTTCTCTTTTATATGTACTTAGCTATCCAGGTTTTACAGTTATTTTTCTTTTTCCAAGGGAAGGGAGGGTAGATCTCACAAGGGGTCAGGCTGCCAAGGAGTTGTATTAGTTTTGTTCTTCTCTTTCTTCAGCAGATATCTGTTATTTTCAAGTCTCGAGGGAAATTTACTGGCATGTCACTTCACATAAAGCAATATTTCAGTGGCTGCTGTCTGTTCAATATATATACTCTCACACACAGTACTTTTGAATTAGGGCTGTGAAAACCTGGAGGGGTTCTGTTCACAGTGGGGTTTGTCAGCTGAATGCTGCAGTAAGGCTCACAAGGGTTGGAGGCTCACCTGAGGTTTGATGAACTTACACCTCCAAGGCTAAACTCTCCCTCTCTAATCTGTCCAACATTCAGGTCTCCAGTACCTAAAATCTGTCTCAGTTTAAGCCCAACCTTGGTGAAACTTAAGTTGCTAAATATTATGTCAATGGAAGTCCAAAGAGCAAAGGCATGGGTAGAAATTTAATCCAAAATACCACCTCTGAAAGATATACTGTTTGCTTTTTAGTGTTCAGACTGTTAAACTCCAAACATTATTTTCAGCTCTGTTCTTTCTGAAATACCAGTAACAATTAATTGATATCTACATATGTATATAACATAGATCTATACACATATATTTGGAAACACATATATATATTTACGTATGTGCATGCACACGTATGTGTGCACATACGAATGTATATATACATATGCATATATGGATATGAGCACTGTAATTGTCACACAGATTGAAAATCATAGTGTTTTTCCTAATTTTTCTTTTCACTCCACAACATGGAGGCCAGGGACAGGTCTGGGTTGCTCCTGATGCAAAATAGGCAAGAGTAGACGGTAATGGGGGAGGATAATTGTTCTTGTTCCTGCCAATGAGATGAGACAAATAAGACCTTCTACAACCTTCCTGTGGATTGAGTCCAACTTCCCTGTTTCTTTCTCTCTTTTAATTTTTTTACAGATTGACCCTTCCTGGTTTTCCAGGAATCTGAACAAGTAGTAGGCAGAAGTATCATAATTGCCTTGCTGCCCTGTAATACTCCTTATTTTTCTTATACATAAAACAAGCCCTAATTTACTCCATCTTCTCCAAGATGCATTAAATTTTATAGCTTTTGCTCCTTAAAATGCCTACACTTCTAATTCAGCATTATAAAACTGACTCACACTTCCTGTAAAGTGACACAATTTTCTTTATTGTTATTATTTGCTCCCCAGCATCTGGATTTTGAAAACAAGATGTTATACACCTTAAGAGTGGAAGCAACAAACACTCATCCTGATCCTCGTTTTCTTCAGCTGGGGCCATTCAAAGACACGGCTTTGGTAAAAATCTCTGTGGAAGATACAGATGAACCTCCAGTGTTCAGCAGACCCTGGTATTTAATAGAGGTAGATGAAGATGCCAAGGAAGGAAGTGTTATTGGGCAGGTTTTAGCCCAAGATCCAGATATAACAAAGAATGCAATAAAGTAAGCAATTACACAATATGAAATGCTTTAGATGTGGGTCAAGGCTCATGCACAAAGTGTGATGAGAGTGTAATGTAATAGGGGCTACTGAAAAGTGTCAAACAGAAAAATACCTACGGGAGCTTGTGAAGGCAAACACAGTTAAATAGGGTATGCTTCTGAAGGACAGCTTATAGGCACCAGGTAAAAAGAAAGGAGAGGTCAGCATTTAACTGGTATCATGTTTTAGTACTTTTACCAGACTGTTAATAAGATTGTGCTTTTATACCCTGTTTCCGATGGCAAACTTATGTAAAATACTCAGGAAGTTGTACTTCTATGTTCCCTGCTGGTTGATAGCAGTCAGTGTTGTGTACCTTCATAATACCTAGACATAACACTGTCTACCATGTTCCATAGCTTAACTATTTAATGATCATATTATATTAAATAAGAAATCATTGTGAGAAAGTCATAACAATTAGAGGTAAGTGTTCAGTGCTGTGAAATTGCTGTAATTGTTAGCTATCTGCTATTATTATCTGCAGTGACAAACAGCACTGAGATTTGTGTATTTACCATGCAACTGGTTAGGAAACCTGCTTTCTGCATTTCTGACCAAGCTTGTTATGTCCTGAAGCAGTAGGGTGTGAGGTGTGAGAGGAGGAAGAAAATAAAATATTTTAAAATAACCTATGTATAAAACCTCAATTTAACCTGGTAGTGACTGGTAACTAATAGAGTAACTGAAAAAAAAACCAAACCAAAACCTGAATTAAAAGGCAAAAGCAAGTATTATAAAATAAGATTTTAAGAACTTTCATCTTAAATAACAACTAATCCAAAGATTTTTCTGTTTATTTTGATGGTCTTTGTGACATCTCAAATATATCTTGTCATAAATTGATACTTAATTATATCAGCAATGTGTCTCCTTTTATGACTGAGTTCTCCAAGAAACAATTAATCTGCAAAAACATTACCTAAGAATGTTCATTTTTATTTGTTATTCCAGCA
This sequence comes from Antrostomus carolinensis, assembly GCF_000700745.2. NCBI lineage: Eukaryota > Metazoa > Chordata > Aves > Caprimulgiformes > Caprimulgidae > Antrostomus > Antrostomus carolinensis. Next base: position 37,461 of record NW_010329477.1, on the reverse strand, counting down.
TTAGCTTTATAAACTAAAATGTAATTTCAAATATCAGTCTTACCAAGTGCCCACATAAATAGTTTGCTCTTCATCCCACTCACTAGGCTTAAAAAAATTGTTTCACAGTATTTGTAACATGTTTTACACCTCAGGCAGCTACAGGAAAGCTTAGGTTAATTGTAAAGAAAACATTCTTGATTAACCACAGCTAAAATTAGAAAACTTTTAGAGGTGGCTGTGAGCTAAACTAGAGACTGTAACAGGAGATAGTGATGCTCAGTTGTACTATATCTTGACAGATATTCTGTGGATCGACACACTGACCTTGACAGAATATTCAACATCTATTCAGGAAATGGATCCTTATTCATCTCAAAGCCACTTGACCGGGAAGAAACTCCCTGGCATAACATCACTGTCATAGCAACTGAAATCAGTAAGTTGCGAGATCATTTATCTTGGAAGAACATTAGAACTGAGAAAAGACTGAAATTCTACAGTATCTATGATCTATCTTGTTGATAGTTTTGTCCTTATTCAGATACTATCAATAGACTGAGTATCTTTAAATGCTCATCTGAAAGTTCAGTTTACTACTTTAGGATTATCTTTCCCCATTCATGAAAAGATAATTGGGATTTCTCGGGCTCAATAAAACTGTACACATTATATACTAGAGAACTCCCAGCAAATAATTTGGCACAAGTGTGATGCATTGGCTTTATCCCAAGCTAAGTCTTCAGCAAAATCCTTGGAAAAAAACATGTCCATGACAGACAAATAACACACTGTCAGAATTACCACTGTAATCAGGGGAAGAATTTATGCTTTACTTCAACTGCTTTAACTTATCTCAAGAAATGGCTTCATTTGAAGCCAAGACTAGAGGAAATTCTTTCCCCTCCATGTCTGAAGCAAACCTTGACCCTAAGTTTTTCACCTGGATTTTTTACTATTCTTTTGGACCCTTTTAGATATGGATTGCTCTTGCCTGCCTTTTCTTTCCAGCCAACTGATAACAATCATCAGAGGAGAGAGACAATGATTGTAGGGAATAACTTTTCTCCCTTCCTTCATTCTACCTTTACATTCACCAGAAATCTATGTGTTTAAGAGTCTGGGAGTTGGATAATATGAAGAGATGAATTATATTCCCATTTTCAGAAAGACTAATACATTTTCATCATAAATACTCTTTCATTATTTGGTCAAATATGGTTTCCGTTTTAAATATGTGTACTGTGAGATTCATCTCTAGCAATAGCTTTACCTTGGAAGTCAAGTTTGTGAAGACCAGTTCCTGATAATATTTACATATCTTGTGTGATTTGGCTTGGTTTTTACATTTTGGGGGAAAAAGGATAACTTTTGTTTTTGTTTTGGGTTTTTTTTGTGTTGTTGTTGACTGACACTGTTTAACTGCTTTACTGATTTGAACAAGTAATGTTCTTGACAGCTTGACCTCAGGAAACAGCTTTTGCAATGAACCATTTACTGCACTGATGTATGGAATAGAAGTCAATACTAACTCAGTGACTTGTTTTTAATGTAAATAATTTTAAGTTTACTTTCTAATATTTCAGAATATATATACTATAATAGAACAATTTGTTTCAAGTATAAATAGGGCTTTTATGCATATGGAATGTATGTCAGTAGAAAAATTAAATACAATTGTTTTAATACAATCAAGAAAACCCAACATTTCTAAAGGAAAAAAATAAGATAATTTCAGGTCTTTTCATAGACATAGACTGTAAATCTTTTCAATGTACTATAAATAACTTTCTTGTTTCAGATAATCCTAAACAAAGTAGCCAGATACCCGTCTTCATCCGGATTCTAGACATAAATGATCATGCACCAGAATTTGCCCAATACTATGAAACATTTGTTTGTGAAAATGCAAAAGCAGGACAGGTAAACAAATACTTACTTGTTTCTGAAAAACTTGTAATGAAACTATCCTGGAATACCATCATGAAGACCTCAACATATTTTAAGATGAACAACTGCAAACCAACTCAGCCTCTTTATTCCCTACCTTCTACAGAAACCAGCAGTTTATTCAAAAAAGGTTGGATGAGATAAAAGATGCAGGTTTTTACCCTAGTATGATAACATAGTGTATAATACAAAACCACACTCTAAGGTTTTTTCATTCCTAATATCAGAAAATATTTTTTCAGAACTAGTTATGCATAATACTACAAAACCCTTTATACTGTTTGATAATTCAGTTTCTTTCTGGATTTTTTTAAAAGCCTTAGTTAACATAGCCACACCTTCAAGTACACAAAGCAGGAAATTTTTTTTGTTATTCTTCAGTAAAGTGACATGAAAAATAAACTTTTACAAAAATAAGATAACACAACTGTTTCCATTGTAAGTTAAATTTCAGTTTGGTATTGAGTTGAATTTGGTTAAAGCTCATGTACACCCCTTTCTAAACTACCTCAGCAATTCTGTAATAATCTAAAAATACAACAAAAGATTTGTAGAGAAAATAGAGTGACAACTGGGAACTGAGAAAGGAGGCAGACTAACAGAACTCAGAGATGGGATATTACAGAAATCTTTCAATATTACTGCTGCTACAACCACCATTTATTTATGCTAATGCCAGTTAGCCTTTCATTTTTATCTCCTAAGAAGAAAGATGTATGTTTTCTGAAAGGATTTACTGACGAACTGGATTTAATAGCAGGTTGGATACCTTGAGATTGCCTTTCCGGCATGGGCCTAAGGCCATGCATGATCCTCTTCTCTAGACTGATAACGGTTTCGAATGGAAGAAAAAGCTTCAGATCATTATTTTTGCTAGCACAAATCTGAGTGTGTTCCTACACTAGCAGAGAGAGACCAGGATGGAGCCCTAAACTCATTTAGGTTTGTCCTTGTGTCTCACAAATTTTATGCTGACATCATCCAACCAAAGCTGTCTGACTTCACAGAAAGTACATGGAAATGATCAGAATGTAGGATATTTTGTTTGTCCTTAGAGCACAGTGACCATACAACACTCAAAGGTTTTACAGGGCTATATACATTGGGAAGCTTGCTTATATTTTACCTTGATCACTGCCTGGGATTGTATTTAACATAGTCATGGAAGCTGCACTCGAAGTAGGATAGTACCTGAGATGAGTATAGAATTTCAGGTCCTGCAGAACTCTAGACAGATTTACCAGTGGCAATTTACCAGTGGCAATTCAAATGATGTTTTATGAAAGGTTTAATAGATGAGGGGGGGAGGGAAGAGACCAAAATGGGAGAAAAATAGAATACAATGGATTGCTGGAGTTTGCATTCAATTCTACATGTTTTTAATTCATTGCACCTAATACTGGAATTTAGGTAAGTGGGTTAAAAACACAGAGGATACTTTGAGTGAAATCACTTGGCTTTGAAGAGGTACTTGACCATTATTTTAATTCTTTTTCAAGAAAGTCTTACTATTTTTGATGTAAGAGACATGGAGAAATATGCATATCAAAGGCAATGATGAATTAAATTAAAATAGTGGAAGGAATTACAATATCTGAAAAATGAACAAGGAGCAACTTTCAAAACAACTGAGGTTTATGATCAGAATACTGTGTCTTAACCAGTGACATAAGTTGTCACATAAGAATACAGTTCAAGCCTTTTAGAATACGCAAAAGTTCTCTAAACTTCTGGTTATTGTACTATCATAGTTTTGTTTTATGATTTATAAGCTGTTTTTCCAAGTGGAATACATTTCAAACAGCTGGTATATGACCTAAATTCTGTCTGTGCAACAAAATCTCTTTGCACAAGGTTAAATTGAGACAAATAACCTTAAAATCTCAATATAATGACTGATAGCAGTGAGTCATGTACTTTAATTGCATAACACAAAGAAAGGTTCCAAAACTTACAAAAAAAGATTTTATAGAAATTAATCATGTGCAATTTTATCAACCAGTGAGCGCAGGTTTTGTCATATGTTTGAACCAAGTTCAATCCAGACATACTGCTTGTCAGTTTCCTTAACCCAATTTCCATCTAATCTAGCATACTTGATGAAATATCCATTAAAGTATAAAATTTCATTTACCTTTCTGGTAAATTTTGTGCTTTTCTAGAAACAGAGATGACAGAGGGCCATTAGATAGGCATGTTGTTATTCAGACCTCTCTTACATCTAGCATGCCAATGTAATTCCAGGAATTATTTTCCCTAACTGGAAAAATCCACAAAAATACTAGAAAGACAGTGTGCCTCAAGTGTAACTGCAGAAGAATGAGAGATCCAAGCCATTTTTCTATTTGTTAACAAGTGGGCTCTTCAAGACAGGTATTTGAATTCATATCTGGACATTTACATATAGCTGACTTTGTATTTCAGGAAACAGATTACCTTCAGTACATGCAACTACTTTTATTTTGGTGCCTAAAAATAGCAATGAATATAGAGTTACAAAGGTGAATATTTTGGGTAAGGATGTTAAGTTCCAGATAGCCTGTATTGCTCATGTTTAACAGTACCCCTATACTATTTCACCTTACTTTAGAGATCACCTAAAGCAGCTGTCTTAAAATCATAATTGCTTCTTGACACACTGGTACCCTTTAACAAGAGACCCAAGCTGAGAAAAGAAATATATTTAGTTATTTTTAAATTATTATTCTTTTTTTTAATCAGGCCCAGCTATTAATCATAACATTCTCTAAATCTCAGGTGCATCAGGAAGCAGTCAGAATGATCAAATATTGCTCTCTACTGCCAAGTGACATTACTCAATATCAGCAGATATGAGAGGCTGCATTCGTTGTGTTTTTCAGATAGCCTTAGGAGGGTGAGAAGAAAGAAAATCCTGCAGAGTCTCTCCTCCTCCCCTGCCACTCTTTTGTCTCCAAACATCAATGGTATGACTGAGGAGAAACATAATCACTAGAGGTGCATAAACTATGTTCATTAGGCTGGAACAGATTTGTCACCATGCGAGTCCTGTTCCACTGGCTAATATGCAGGCTCAATAAAAGTATGACGCAGCCTTCCTCTTGCAAAATTTAGAAATCCTTAATCCTTTGATGGCGTGCTAGAGCCCCAGGGACTGTTGTGGGGAAGGGTCCAGTACAAGTTCTCTCATGCCCTTGTCACAGGAATTAATTGAGTCTTTTTAGCTGGATTAGGGGATGAGTCCTCTCCATGGAAACCAGGAAGATTTACTTGAAAAGGAGATTGATTTAACTGCACAGTTTGCTAGTAACAATTTAGCTAATTTCAATACCCGTCAATAATAATATTTAAGAAAATAAACTGGGTCGCTTTTTTTGCAGTTATGTTATATTTTTTCCTGCCATCCAGGGGCTCTCAGACATCAGAAGTTTATTTCCTCTTTCAGAAAGCTGGCAGATTTTTCTTTTCATTAGTCTCCATACTCCCCCTCCCTTTTTGAGATGGAGCAGACAGAGACCACATTTTTCATGTGGCTATTGCTAATTATCAGTCATCAGTTGTTTATACATTGTAGCTGCCTTCTCTAGGTAGACACCTATTGGCTGGATTTAGTGAGAGACCCATGCTAACAGTCTGTCTCTCCTTTGAAGTAAGAATTGGAGTTCAAGGGAGAATTTTTCAATTTCTGATAAGCATTCAGTCCTGCTTTAAAACTGCCAACACATTTGTGGAACAGAGCCAAGCCTTGAAAACCAAACTGTTTTGCATTACCAAACATGAGGCTTTGTTAAGTGGCAGGCATTTTAGAACATTTCTTAAGACATAAAGCATCAAGATCAAAGGTCTATTCAAGCTTATACGCATGTGACGGAGGCTGCTTTCTGCAGCTAGCACCATACAGGAATTTTGCCTGAACATGTGTGATCACTCAAGCTGCAAAATTACAAGATGGGCATCCACTGACAACTGGATTGATTTTGAACCACTTCTATGTGGGGACATACAAATTACATCATTACTTCACTCCTAGAGAAATACAGCCACCTCAAAATCTTCTACAAAATCTTCACCTCACCCACTTACACTGTGCTGCGTTATTAATACATTCAAGATTAGTTAGTGATTTGCCCTACCAGATTGTATAGGCAAGAAAAAGGGCAAGAGAAATAACAGACAGGAGAAACACAAAATTGCTCTTCCATCATTTCCCCATAGCATTTGCACACTACTATCTTCTGATGATTGTCGAAAGTGCAGTCTCTCTCACAATATGTTTTTTTTTCATAGCTTATTGCAAAGTGGTGAGATCTTTCCAGATTTCTTGAGAAATATTTGCAGCACAAAACAAATTTAATAAATGTCAAGAATGACAAAGTCAGTGCTCCAAGATCTAAAATTTGTTCTGTTCTCTCCTATACTACTTCTGAATAAAGTGTCAGACAAAAACAAACAGCAAAATGTCCCAAACATTCCTTTCTCAAGTGCCTAGGGATATTTTTTAAGTCTTATCTCAGGAGCAGCTGAAAGCAGATAAATGACATTTGAGAAATTTCTCTGTTGTACAATATCCAGGTTTAACTAAAAGCATAATATAATAAGAACAAAAGCTCAAATGATTCAAGTGAATTGAAGGCCTACTCCTCTGCTTATCTATAATCACATATAAGAAACAACAAAATTCAGTAGCTGTTACTCTGTCTCTAGCTTAACAATGTCTGTCTCCAGTGATCTTCTCTGAGATGGAAGTACAATTTGCATGTTATGTGACAATTACATTATTTTAAAACTTCAGAAGGGCACTGTCTACAACAGATCATCTTTTAATTTCTGTGAAAGTGATTATTTTTCATTGTCTTATTTCTAGTGAATTTTAAAAGAAGGAATTTTGAAAAAAATAGGTTTAAAAATATGATAGCAACCACTGATATTCTGCTGTTTTGAAAAGAAGCAGCAGCTGATTACATTGTGGACATTCTATTCGTCTCAAATTTTATTTTATTAATAGGAATTTTTAACTTGAAAATGTATTGCATCTGTCCACCCACAGCCCTCATCTTGTTCAGCTTTCTTCAACAAACCTTTCAAGAATCTGTCTGAGACATGGAGCTGCATTTTTAAAGTGTGTACCCTGGAGGCAATGTGCAACTGTGGTCTGCATGACATGCCAAGCCAGCGCAAGCTGAAAAGCCCATCTAAAAAGTGGCTAGCTGGTGCTGACCTCTATACTTTTAAAGATGCGCTGCTAGCTTAATGTTTGCTTTAATGTTTCCTATATTCCTTTTAGAGGTAGTCCCAAGGCTGAGCCCACGACCCAAATCTCCTGCTTGTGCAGCTATGTGTCCACAAATGCAGCCTCAGGGACAGTGAGGGCATGCTCTGAAGTGCACAGGGATCCTTGTTATTTCAAAATGCTCCCACCTATCTTTTCTCACTTTCTGTCTTTAAAACAGCTTGAAGAAAACTGGAGAGCAAGCTACCTCTAAGGATGTACCAGATAAGGTACATAAGGAATCTGTTACTAGGCAGTCTATTCATCCTCAATCACTTTTTCAGAGATGAGTACGAATAGCTATAAAATAGCCTGAACATAAACTACAATCACAGTTTTGACGGTACTGTAAGTCATAGTCTTCAAAACACAGTATCCAGGAGGAAAAAACCCCCAAAAAACAGTATTATAGTCAAACCACTTTCACATTTGAAAAAATGATGCCAATAGGAAATATATCCAAACCCTTTAACAGAATCGTTGGCTTCACAAGGAAAGAAATTCTTCAAGAAATTTTTACAGTGGGAAAAATTCCTTATTCACAACTCATCTTACATTGTAAAGCTGCAACAACCACTTTTCCCTGAGTGTAAAAGAGAAAGCTTTATGTCAATGCCTAAGTGTAAATTTTCAGTATCCTCAAAGACAAGTGACCCCTAAAAACTTAAATTTATCCAATAAGATCCACTCAAGAGTATGAGACTGTTCCTTCAAACACACAGAAGTGTACATGCACGCACTCTCAAAATAGTGACAATAATACTGTATTTTCCAAATTGTGCTCATTTGCATAGGAAACTATGGAAGGAAGAAAAAAAAAAAGGAGCACTTTTTCTCTTCTCAAAGCCTGATATACTTGAAACATATTTCAGTAAAAGTATGAAATAACTCTTTCCTCATAAATATTACAGTGTCAGAGATCTTTCCCTGAACTCTTGGTGAAGAGTGATCATAACTCAATGTCCATAGCTGCTTCAAAAGAGAAGAATACACTTCCAGCATTAAATTACAAAATGTACACAAAACAGTAATAAATTTTTTCATATAAATGTGATACTTAAAATAAAAATATCCAAATCTCTCTCATTTCCGCAGTGATTATCATTAACATCATTCTCTTTTATTTACAGCTGTATAACCAAAAAAAACCCAACCCCTTAATTAGACACATTTCTAATTTCATTTCACTTATTCATCATCTGTAAAAATTCACCTGTGATCATCCTTTCTTATTGTTCTTTTATTCTCCCACCTTTCCTGGTGGAAGAATAGCTGGTTCTCAATTTATGCAGCCAATAGTTAGGGCAGGTAATAAGTTTGGGTTTCGTTTTTTGTGGGTTTGTTTGTATTTTCTTCTTCTTCAGCCTTACCCTCAACAATAAGTTTTCAGTGTAATTAGGTTCCCCTCTGCCTGGCACAAATGTCCTGCTCCATGTGATTTACACATGAAGGGAATCAAATCTAGATCCTACAAACATTCCACTGATTAAATCTCAAAAAGACCCAAGATGCTCAACTGCAATTTCTGGTACCTATTATACCAGGATATTTTTTCCTTGAGTTTTTCAGCAAGTAATTGCATAAATATTACAACTTATTCTAATTCTCTCTCTTCTCTCTGATACTTTTACAGTTTTTCTATCTTTTCAAACTTACAGAAACATGAGAGGAAAATTTTCTTATTTCAGTTTGGTACTTTAGTCCTATTAGAAGGATTTTTTTTTTTTTTTTTTGGTAGCAATATTACATTTTTGCATTAAGCAATGCAAAACTAAAACTAAGCACCATCCTGGTCTTGCTCTCTGTATTACTACTCTCAGAGGCAGATTATGACAAAGAGAAAAGCAATGTACCATTGGAAAAATGTTAGCCTAATCAAAGATGCAACATACTGAACAGGTTAATTTGCCATAAACAGGGATTTGGCTAATCTTGGGAAACAGCTAAAACTTAAAAAAAAAAAAAAATAAAAAATCTAAAGAGCAATAATCATCAAAGGCTTTAAAAAGTGAAGAGACCATAGAAAAACTGCATAACCCTGCCTTCAGCATAGTCATGTCCTTCTGTACAAGGCTAATGTTCACAAAATAGCTTTCAAGTTCCTCAACATGCCTCAGAAACAAAAAGAAAATTATAAAAAAACCCCTTGTGGTTGTTTTAGAAGGAGCTGCTAGGAAGTGAATGAGCCAAACTCAGACCTTCTCTATGGGTTTGGGGTTTTTTTTAGTAACAACTTAATATAATTAGCTGTAATAAAATTATCCCCAAATTAACTAGAAAAAATGGGCCAAATACTCATTGTGCAGTACAGCACTAGCAGCAGCAGGTTTCTGAATGAAACAGTAAGGAAAACACTTTAGTATTTTTGGTAGCCCTATAATTATGTTTGTCTAATACAGTGTTACATCCTGAGGGATGCAAAATACCCCTCCAAAATTTAACTGTGTCCTTAAGATGCACTCAAGCTGATGTTCAGAGAAAGTAGTAAGAAAATGCCATTCCTTACTTGATTACTGCAAAGCTTAAAAATCATATCAGTATTACTTGTCAATTACTGTGTTTCTTGAAGAAGTCATGCTGTACTTTCCCTGGAAATATCAAAAAAAAAAAAGGTGCAAAATAAGACTTTGGTAACAAGTGACTTTGATATCCGTGGGATTTCAGGGCACTCTACACACTGGAAACTCTTGGAAAACCTCAAGACAGGCATTGGCTCTCTCATGGCTTTGAAAGAAACAAGTCTGACTGCTGAGCTCTTTCTGCCTTAAGTTTAGGTGCTGTAGGAACTTGCCTGCACTGAGTTGCAGCATCCACAGTTGAAGTCTACTCCCATTCTCATGCCACCAAGCTTTCATATCTTGTGATTGAACTCAAGCACATCCTTCAAGTCAAGGAGGAGTATGGGTCATCCTTCATTGTTATACCCACTAGGGAGTGCAAAGGACATTCATACAGCTCACTAGAGTTACTACTACTCATGTAACGTGGCATGGAGTTAACTTGCAAGTCATTTCACAAACCACATCTATTCCCAGGTAGCTTTTCCTTCCTCAGTTCTGCAGCTGTTTTCCTTAGCCCCTATCTATCAGTCTAGCAGCAGAGAGAAAAGGAGTCAAGTTGCTAACATATATGTATGTCTATATATACATGAGTACACGTATTTGCACATGTTTTGATGTAAGAGGAAAGGCTGTGCAATCCAGATCTGAAGCCTCCCTTTTTAGTCCACTCTACTCTGACCCTATACTGGCACTATTATCATTGCTTCCCAGCTGGGCTTGAATGGCCTTGTTAGGGCAGTTATAAAGCTCCAGAGCCAGAGGTTTCAATTTAGGAGGGAGTAAAGCATCTCTTTTTATTACTTCAGAAGAACCAAGCATCCTGCCAGTGCAGTACTCCAATTTATTGCCAGGAGCAGACGAGATGGACTGGGAATTAGATCCACTTAACAACTGGTTTACACACTACCCTGTGGCATTGCTACATGAGGCCACAGGAGGTTTATGGTTTATTCAGAAGGGCAATTGTTTCTGTACCACTGCAAGATAACTCAGTACAAATCAAAACACAAGGCTGTCTTGCAGTGAGGACTGGCCCCTTTTTCATCCTCCATCATTTGGCTTACTGTAACCTCTCCTGTGTTTATGTGGGGAACATTTGGCTTAGGACATCAGTTTGTGTCTTCAGATAGAGATTAACCGGACTTTTACCAAGACATGAAAAGCATAGACCGTATTTCAAAGACAAGACTTCTAAAATAGCATGAAATGCTCTTTTCTTTATAGCTGATACAGACTGTGAGTGCAGTTGACAAAGATGAGCCTCCTCGAGGACACAAATTTTTCTTTGAGTTGGTGCCAGAATTTGCTGTTCATCCAAACTTCTCCATTGTAGACAACAAAGGTAACTGCTGACCAGTGCCGTCCCTGCCCCACCTCCATACCACATAAAACTTCATCCACCAACATTTATTTATTCTTCTTTTTCA
>NW_010329477.1:20672-26258 GCF_000700745.2 Antrostomus carolinensis | reverse complement strand
AATGGATCCAGCCGTAGTAAGATGAGTACCTATCTCCTGCCAATCATAATATTTGACAATGACTACCCGATCCAGAGCAGCACTGGCACGCTGACCATTCGAGTGTGTGCCTGCGACAGCCGGGGGAACATGCAGTCCTGCAACGCTGAGGCCTTGCTCCTCCCGGCTGGACTCAGCACAGGGGCACTGGTTGCCATTCTCCTCTGCATCGTTATCCTGCTAGGCAAGTACCTGTGATGAGATGTTTAATTGACTAGTCAAAGGTCTGGTTGCTTCTAGACCCTTGATATTTCAACCCTTTATTCTCATGACCCTGCAGAACAATATTTCATACCTGATGTAGCCTGGTGTGTTTGGTTGTTTTGTTTGGGGTTTTTTTTAACAATTGTTTCTAAGATAGAAAAGGAGTTGGGAGAGTGGGAGAGGGAGCTACTATGGGCTGTTGGTCACCATTACTACTTAGAAGAATGTGCAAAAAAAATGAGACAATTAATGTTATTTAGTTGAAATAAATTTGAAAATCCAGGGTCAGTTTTAGATACCATGGTCATTTGAGTAATGGTCTATGTTATAAACAGATCTTCATTTAGATCCAAGACTTTAAAATCATACTCCTGAAGCTGAGTGATAAGTTTCTCAGTGATTTAAAAATTATTAATTATACTAGCTATTTAATAATGAATTCTTTGTAATTTTTATATTCAGAAAATATTTAGCTCAAAAGCATAGAAGAGAGTGTTCAATTGCTTGCAAGTAGTAGTGAGAGCAGCTAATTAAATAAAAAGTGAGCACAGAAGTTAGACGGGTGGTGGGGGAGCAGAAGTATTAGAAAGATGAGGTGATATATGAAGAAACTAGAATAAATGCTAGCTCATAACCTGGTGTTGAGAACATAAAAACTGCAACTTGCATGTTTTGCTTACCTAAGAAGTGCCTCATTAAAAGTGCAATCATCTCTACTTTCCAGTCAACCTGTGGAAAACCTCTTTCACTTTCCAGCTGTCTTAGCAAACACAGCTTGCCAAGGGGACGCTGACAAGCTTACAGATGTCAGTTTATGTAAATCTAAGGAGGTAAATTTTATTTCAGTTTTTAGACTGGATCCAAGCTACCTCCAGTAAATATTCAGAGGACCACAGAGGTTGTTAGGACAGGGGTAATACATAGGAACTATATCTGTACTGTTGGGCATAGGGAAGCTGAGGTACCCTGTCAGGGTACCTGAGCTCTGACAAACTGGTTGTCCTTACTGCGGAAGTTCAAGGACCACAGTTGGCCTGGTTTCAACATGAGCCAGCTTGGGTTCCCCAGGAAGTTGCCCGGGCATAGTCTGAGCAGCAGAACTTGCAAGGTACCACTTCCAGCAAACAATTATCATTCAAACTCTGCCAGATTGCGCTCTCCACCTTGCATAGGTAACACCATGTCAACAGGCTCTGTGTCTTCAAAGTCGCCCTTCCTGCCAATATGAAGCGTGAAACGTGTACCATGAAATGCATACCCTTACATGCTCACTATGAAAACATCATTGATTGGCTGCAATGTTTTAGTACAGAAACTTTGAACTAAAACAAAAACTAAAGTGTGCCTTAGAGACACAGCAACAGCTCATCCAGACTCAGAACAGACTCAAGGGCCAGTGCTGTGCAAAACAAGTATCATCACTTTATCTCTCTTGGCTCCAGGGTCAGGGATCCTGCTCTACATAGCACTACAGATGTAGCTGAAGCCAGAGTAGAATAAGTCTGAAGAGCATCTAAACAGAATTGTTAGTCTACAGCTGGTGTGTTTCTTGGCACCTTAATTTAATTGTTCAGCAAGATGTAGTGTGTTAGGATAGCAGACTAGTGTCATCATACCCAAAATAGGAGAGATATATTAAGTACCCATCTGTGAGACACTTCATAATAACCATTTAGTTATTATCTGCCCTACTCTTGTATATGAAGTTCTTAGACTTACTTAAGTGGGCTATTACTTGTCTAGCATTAGGAAAACTTGAAAAGAATGGCTCCTGTACAGACACAAAAACACAAACAAAACAGAACAAAACAGCTTTTACATTCACAGCATTGTGCCATGGCATGTGGAAGATCTCAGTTCCTCTCTCCCTACCTGCAGCATGTTTAATCTTCCCTTTTATTCTCCAGTACTTAAGTCATTCAGAGTAAAAACTTTTCTCCTAAGACTCAACAAAGTGCTCAGCACTGCTATAATGTGTGGCTTGGCAACCACTATTATGCCTTACTGACAGATGATCTCACTGGCCTCTCCTATTTCCTCCAACTGCTGGAGCTAGGGTCAGATTTTTAAATGCATTTAAGCATTGAATTCCTACTGAAATCAATAGCATTTGGGCACCAGAATGTATTTACAAATCTTAACTTCAGTTTTTCATCTCCCTCTGTAGAGATTCATTTTTGTGTCAATCTTTACCTCTCCAAAAGAAAGAGTTATTCAACTAATACTTTCTTAAACTAGAGGGATCATGTTTTTAAAAAGAAACATTTAGCAGCAAAGACTGGATTTCAATTCTTGCAGTCATTGACGCCAAAAATAGTTTTGTCAATAATATTGATAGCTGAAGGTCTTCAGGTTCTTCTTCTCAGAAGGACGTATAGATCTCATTTTCAAAAGTGAATTAGGCACTTAGGAATACCTAAATCACTAGCTCTCGAGTGTGAATTACCTTTGCCAAGGAGATTCAACTACATTTGATGAAATCACTCTTAGTGACTGCCAGGAAGGCAGTACCTCACAAATCTAAAATCAAAGTCAAGCCCTATTAGGATTATATATTTTAAGACATTGTCTGCTTTTCAATTTCAGCTTAACTGTATATCTATTTCACATACATAATATTTTAATCTTTGCTCCCATAAGTTTAAAAAAGCCTAAGTTTTTGACTGCTATGAAATCATTAATATCTTTCCTTATTGACTTTGACTCGGAGGTAGCTTTTATCACTATTTTCCTACTAAAAATCCCATCCCAGCCTTAAAACTTTTCCAGTCCAACAGATAATGCAAAATATTTGCTCATGTATTTAATTTCTAACTACCCATTTCTTCATTATTATTTTGTTTCCTTTCAGTATTAGTTGTCTTGTTTACGGCTCTCAGGAGACAGAGGAAGAAAGAACCTTTGATCATCTCAAAGGATGATGTTCGGGACAACATTGTGACCTACAATGATGAAGGAGGTGGGGAAGAAGACACCCAGGCTTTTGACATTGGCACACTGAGAAATCCAGAAGCGAGGGAGGAAAGTAAGATGAGGAGAGATGTTATCCCAGAAACTATATTTCAGATAAGACGGACTGCACCTCTTTGGGAAAACATTGATGTCCAAGATTTCATTCACAGAAGGTTAAAGGAAAATGATTTAGACCCAGCTGCCCCTCCTTATGATTCACTAGCAACATACGCCTATGAAGGAAATGATTCCATAGCAAATTCACTCAGCTCCCTGGAATCACTTACTACGGAGGGCAACCAAGACTATGATTACCTCAGTGACTGGGGACCTCAGTTTAAAAAACTGGCAGATATGTATGGTGGAGAGGACAGTGATCGAGACTGAGAAAGTAATCTGTGACCTGGTCAGTGTTAGTGGAATTCATGTCTCTGTTCCTAGATAAAGTGGCCTACTCTCTCTTACTTGGGAATAAAAAAAATTAAAAAATAGATGTTGTCTTAGTAAGGGTTTGCTTAATCAATAAGTCAACGTGAATGAATATGAATGATTTAGATTTTAAAAACTTTGTAATTCACCCTCTCTGCCTAGAAACCTCTAATGAAAGGTTTTCATTGACAATGGAAAAACAATAAAAGGCTTTTTGTGCCTTTAATAATGAGATGTAAACTTAATTTTTTTTTAATTGCTTTGCATTACCTTTCCTACTAGGTGGGACAGTGTACACCCATATTGTAACATAATATCAAAAAATACTTTAAAAAGATTAATATTACTGCCATATTTATTGAGTTAAAGAATGTCTGTGTGTTGATTCATCATGATATTTTTATATATGTATATTTATATTTTTGTATTTTTATTAAATAAATTAGTATTTATAAAAACACTACTTAATCATGTACTTTGTTAATCATAAGGAACTGACCAGTCTTTCGGAACAAAGAAAACTGCGTATTGTGCAATACTTAATTTTGAATGCATCTTCTTATATTGGAGTAGTGGTTGAAATGTATTGTGCAAGAACAATATGAAGAGAGTGCTCTGTAATGGAAATGCAGTGTAGAAAAAAGAAAGATTATTTTGAAAGAGTGATTATAAATAAATGCAGTCTGACTTGCAATGTGTATTACTATATGGCATAATAATATAGTTTCATTGTGAAACTCACCCACAAATACTTTCTTATATGAACAGGTGACCAGTGAGAGGATTTAACAGATATATATGCCTGGGGATTTAAGGAACAATGAAGGTCTATTCTGGTAGATAGGAAAACAATTTTATAATATGCCTTTAAAAAAATTGGAACAATTAAGCAAACATCAATAATGAAAGGAAGGCTCTTGTATTTTAATCTTATTTTTCGGTTTTGAGGCAATTAGGCAAATCAGACATGTTACTAATAGCTTCTTTTTAAATCAAAGCAAGCCAAGCAATAAAAACAAAGTCCAACTAATAATTTATTTAGGATGTTAGTGTTCTCTTCCTTCAAAGAAGTGCATACATTTGCATATTTTCTAAAGCATTAATGACAATTTTCAAATATATATTTGTGTTTAAAATCTATTTGCTGGATCAGCTTTTATGTAATGCATTTTTTTTTTCACAACACAGGATAGGAGGATTTTACCTGGATCACATATGATCTGAGAGTTGCAAAGTTTATCCACATTTAAAAAAACCCAACAAACCGCAAATGTATGAAAAACAAAGATGGCAGCAATACAGGACATGCACTATTCATAGCATTTCAGTATTTAATATCAATTTTAGGGAAAGCCGAGTGCATATAGATGTCCAAAATAATAATGTTTTAAGGTTTGCTCTAGATCACTTAGCTATTTTTCAGATCTTTTCCAAAAGAAACTTAAGATACATGTTAGCAATGTAATGCAGACTACTGAAGCACTCATCTCTTACTAAAAAGACAATACAGAGGCTACACACAAGGTCACTTCACTCAGACTTAGGAACACACTCCTGCCTAATATTTTCCTCTCTACTAGGTGGTCTTTCAGATTATTTCTGAAAAATATATTTTTACTCTTATTTACTTTATCCCTCTACCATATTCTTCTGCCAGACCTAAGAATGCATCTTGTTTTCTGACACTGAAGTCTTTTTTTTGGGGAAGAGGAGGGGTGTGTGTCAGGGGACTGGGGGACCCAAACAAGCACCTCAACAACTCACAGCAAGCTGCATGTCAGGTCTGCAACACTATGTTGCAAGCAAAAAACTTTAGTAAAAATTCAAAATAACCTGCAGCCATGTGGCAACCATGTACATGGAAATGATGTAGTAAGAAGACATCATTGTATAGCTTGATGGCATAAGAATGCATATTTCTTTTTTGTGTCTTTTGGACGTGGAAGCAAAATACTTAAGGAA
>NW_010329477.1:6381-20640 GCF_000700745.2 Antrostomus carolinensis | reverse complement strand
ATTAGTCTTTCAAGGCAGTTTTTATAACTTTGAGGCATTTCCTTAAGATGGGATTTCCTTAAGAGGAAAAAATGGACAATAAGACAACTATGTCCCTGAAGAGAAATTACTGGGGGGAAAAGGGGGGGACCAAACCACAACACAAAACAAGAGTCTACTTCCTTGACTTATAGAAATTGTACACCCAAATTTCATCTTCAGTGACAAAAACAGTAGACTGGACTAAGAGGAGAGCTTTGTAAGTTGTCATCAGAAATCTGAATACCACAACACAGTGATGTAGAATGGCAGGAGAGAGAAAAATGAAAATATATGTGTCCCCAAGCAAGGTCAGGTACAGACAAGGTATATGTCAGTGGAACTGAGCAAATTTTTAAGATGTTAAGAGCTAGTGCAGGACAAAACAAAGCAAGGTTACTAGTTTGATTTCAGGGAGACTGATGGTGAAGGCAGGATGAAGGAAACAGGATGTGAGAAATTCTTCTTCATTGAAGACATACAAAGTTAATTTAGAAATTACAGTTTCCACATAGAGATAATCTTATTTCTGTATGCCTGTGGGGTTTTTCGTTTGTTTGTTTTTTTCAGAAACGAGTGTTAGAAAGGAAAAAGAAGTATTGTATAAGTTACCTCTCAGAAATCACTGGTAGATACATGGCCTCAGTATCGTTATGTCATGGTACCACTGTGGTACTCTGGGAAGAGGAGAAACTCCAGATCATTAAAAAAAACCCAAAAGCACCCTCCCACCCTCCTCCTCTCACTCTAGGTTTTTTCATCCCATGAGTCATTGCCACTAAAGCAAAGAGAGGTAGCTTTAGTCTTTGTTTTCAGTAAGAGAATGATACTTTCCCACACTTTCCATTATTTCAGTAGTGAGCCCAAGAACTCTGTAGCACTTAGAGCAATGTATGTTTAGAAGATGACCTACACAGATTTAAATCTCACAGAAATTCACAAAACCGATATAGCAAAACCAGAAATTTATCAAAATTGATAAAAATTTCAAGTTTAAAATGACTAAAACTAGAATGGGATCTCCCTAGGGTTAATAGTAAATAATTTGAGAAAAAGGAGTGAAAAGGATTAAAAAGAACATGGAAACATGGAAAAATTCCAAGGAAAGAAGAAAAGTAAATCCATTCCATCTTGAAAGCAGGGAGGGGAAAAAAAAAGGAACTTTTGTTTTGTAATATTTATGCATTTTCTATTTCTTTTCACTTTAATTGAATTTTGTAACATCCTCATAGAGTTACAATATCATCCTATTAAAGAGTCTTATCAGAAAAAAATAATACTGGAGACAATCTCCCACAGAAGGTTGCATCTTTCACTGAAATGCTGAAACAGTTTTCTCATTATACGAAGTTAAGCAACCTAAATGCAACCACCACCATACCTAAACATGCCTAAAATTTTTAGTCATTTTGTGAAATTGATGTTTTCAGAATAGAATAGTCACACACAAAAAAACATATATAAACCTTCCCCTTAGTACTTATGCATTGATGACAACAGGCATTAACACCTTCTGCTCTAACAAAGGCATTTCAGCTGCTAATGATCTAATTTACACTAAAGTTGTATCTTAAAATAACATTTATATTTCATTCCTTACTTGTGCTAAGCAGACAGATAGAACACATAAGTGTTTGGGTTATAGTATATTGGTTTATTGTTATATTTTATGTTTTACAATTGAATTCGTAGAAAAACTTGAATTGTTGCAGAAAGAAGAAAAAAAAAAGAAAAAAATAGCAGAATGGGGAAATCAAACTTTTGCCTCTGGTAATGAATGATGAATAGGGGAGAGATGAATTCTAGAAGCATTTTTCAGGAATATAACATGGTTATTACTTTGTATGCATATGATTGTCTATATGTATGGGTGAGTGCATATATACGCATATAAAAAAAAGTCTCACTTTATTGTATATAAGGTTAACCAACAGAAACCCTTAGATACCATTTCTATTTAGAGATGCTCAAGAGGAAAAAAATAATGTCAGAGTACCAGACATATTCAGCTATGTGCAAACCAAAGGACATAAACCAATCTGATTTTACAGATTGTTATATGTTGTTCTAGCATCCTGCTGTTGCAGGGTATATTTTACACTTCAGTTCAGTTTCAGTTCATGAATCATAATTCAAACTAGGAGGGATCTGGTCTGAACTCTACTTAAAAACCACTTCCAAATTTGAGATTTTGCATCTTCATCAAAATCTCACAGAAAGGGAAATGCAGAAAAGAGGGTTGTGAATATCACTGTTATTGTGTTCCAAAGAAATCATGTTGACGTTATTTCTGCAGGGCAAATGAGTGCCTCTGTTTGGAATCAGCCCACTGGCTGTCACAGGGCATCATCCAACAGGAGAAATCCAGGAACATTTACTTCTTTCCATTTACTTCCCGCCCCCCACCATCTCCATTCAAAGCAAAGCACTCCGCAACACCTTTCTCCCACTCAACCAAAATTCATTAGAATACTTTTTAGCAAATTTCTGATCACCAGTAAAAGGCAAAGTGACTGTCTTGTCACAACTTCAGTGTCTTTTTTCCTCTTGCTGATGTGCACTATTTTAGCAGGAAATACATTTTCATAGAAGTCCTGTGACTTAAAATATGAGCGTATTCCTGATTTTGTTCATTTTACCATGGAATTTGACACAAGTCCTGTCATAACACATATTAATATACTTTCATCAAGCTTGGAATGAACTCCGTAATTTTAAAAAGCATTTGCTTTTAGAGTCAATGTGCCAAGCATTTCTCCCATCACTTCTGACAGAGGAATGACAGGCTGTACAAAGTAAGCCTGCACAAACACAAATTTTTATTTTTGGTGGGAGTAGAATGATAATAATATTGTTTGCTGCTTATAGTTCTGTCCTTCAATTTACCTTTTGAGTTACTGGTAGACATATAGACCACATTATAAACAGTTTATGATGTGTTAGAGTAGGGCAAGAATATCTTTGGAGCAGCACAGGATCCAAAAAACATCCTATTTTTAAAACACTGGACAGGACCCTTACAGTCTTCATTTCCCTCCAGCAGCAGGAGGCAGAATGACCCTCCCAGGCACTGCATCACATAAGTACAGATCTGTCACTTACTACTGGAAGAAGAGGTGAAAGCTACAGTTTCACGAGTAAAAGTGGTGAGAAGGAAATTAGGGATGGGATTTTTGTTACTTGAGAATTGCTCTTGCAGCTGCCAGGAAGCAAGCTGCTAGTTGCTAGGAGCAACGATAATAATACTTACTTCTTATATAACGCTTTTCATCCCTAGTTTTTAAAGCTTTTTACAAAAAACGTCAGTATCATTATCACCATTTTACAGGTAGGAAAAGCACTTACTTGTGCACCAGTTTCCCCAAGGACACCCAGTAGGATAATAGTGGAGACAGGAGCAGAAGCCTACTCCTCTCTTCACAGGCCACACTGCCTTGAGGACAGTTAACCATTTAGCAGGCATTAATTTGCATACCTTCACTGCTTAAACTGATCAGAAATTTTGCTTTTAATTAGCTTTCACTGCCCCATAAAATTCAGACATCTTCAAGGAAGATGCACTTCCATGAGGTATAATGAGTCAAAGACCTTTTCCAAATTAAGGCTGTGCTTTGGACAAGTATGTGTTTCTGAGGTAGGTCCAAAGTAGTTGTAAGAGTTCAGGTTCTTTCCTGGGCTTGCTTTCTGGAGGAAAGAAAATGAAAAAGACTTTTAATTCCAGGTATAAAGTGAAAAGGAGAGACAAAGAAATGTGGAGTAAACCCTAAAAAACTGCAGGAATATGTCCAGATTTGGCAAAGAAGTAACTTTAACCTGAAAGTTAATCTTTCATTTAAAGCAGTTGACAGTGGGACAGAAGGTGTGGACAGTGGAGTAACATCAGGTTGTAGCACCCAACACCAGCTGGTCTCCACTCCTTCAGAATTAATTATTTTTTTTTATTTCTAAGGACTCCTTCCATGTTCTCCCATTTGATTTCTTGATGAGACACTATTTTTTCATTTTTCCCCAGCAGTTCCAGATTGGTAATTTAACGACAGATCTTTAGGAGCAAGCCTGACAAGCTCTCAGTAGAGATGCAGAGAGAAAACAAGACATGAAGAGGCTCTTCAGCCCCATCCCCTGTGTAAGTGAAGGGCTTTGTTTCATCTAATGCTCAAATTAGGATACAGAATGGACACCATGCAGCATGGCACCATCCAACGGGATCCAGAGTGAGAGCCAAAAGCAGTAAACAGCTTTCCCACCTGCTAACACATATGCTGCCATCTGTAACTTACTGACCAAGGGGGAAGTTTGATCGTTTCCAAAGCAATAGCAGTGTGCTTTCCTTTGCGCCATGGCTGAGTGCCTTCAGCCGTCCCGTGCAATAGTGCCAGAATATTTGTTGTCACTGATGTTTGGCCAACCTTGCACTGTTTTACAGCCAGCTTTTGCACAGCACTACCAGTAAGGGCCAGATTTCACCCACTTCATTTTCCTTCCAAAGTCAGTTATGTGCTGCAAACCCAAACTCATTGCAGACTGCTATGTGAAATCATACACTATAATTTTTTTAGAGGAAACAGAACCCTCATGTTAATAGTCTTTCTTTTGATTTTATGAAAACTCTTTAAACATGCAATGAAAACAAGTTTTGCATTATATCACTAATACAAACACATGCCTGTACAAGTGATGTAATCCGACGTAATTCACACAGGTATTTGAGTTATATAAAGGAAACCTCTTTCAATATTTTAAACCAGATAGCTGCATGAAAATTAAAAGCTTGAGTCAAACAATCCTATCAAACTGGTTTAAAAAATTCTAGAGTTAGATAGTATATTATATATATATAATTTGCAGAAAGATTATTTGTAGAGATTTTGAAATAATCTTACAAAAACTATGAATCTATAGTGTCTTACATAAAGTAGAGAAAAAAAATAGTTGATACATTTCCACTTAGCAAACAGGGACTTCCCTATAAAAAAGATTTATACACTTGTAATAGAAGGAGAGTCTGAGGAGAGAGGTAGTATCGTTTATCCAACTATATTAGTTGCTTAAATAAAACCAGACAAGTTTTTAGGCTTACGAATTTTATCTCATCAAGACTGACAAAGACTAGAAAAATCTACAATGCAACTCTACAATATAAGCTTTTTAAGTGCAAATGCTAAATTAATTTTTAAACTGTTTATTAACAGAAGTTCTTATTTATAAATTGCAAAGTTTCAGTATTTTGGTACAGTAACATTTGCAAAGTAGATGTGCTGACATGCCCTATATCTACATTTAGGGACATTTACCAATTAATAATTTTTTCAATTCACTTTTGTTAGGGAGGTACAGATTGGATGTCGGGGAAAATTTCTTCACTGAAAGGCTTATCAGGCACTGGAACAGGCTGCCTAGGGAGGTAGTTGAGTCACCATCCCTGGAAGTATTCAAAAGATGGCTAGATGGGGTGCTCAAAGATACAGTTTAGTAGTGGATAGATATGGTTGGACTCTATGATCTCAAAGGTCTTTTCCAACCAAACGATTCTATGATATATACATAAATACAGCATATTCTTCTAATCTTACTTTTCAGACAGTAGGGCAAGACACTGCCTGAATTTTATAGGATAGGACTGTTGACAAACCCAGAGAGGCAGAAGAGCAGAATTTCAGAGTAACTAGTTCAAAATTATTAGATAAATTAGTTTGCAACAAAATAGTACACAATTCATATGCATAAGGCATACATATTCTAAATAAATTTTACTATGTAATTAAATAAAAAATTGTCCTTTAGCTCCTGTAAAATAGTATTCTTTATAGTATTGCACATTACTTCTGTGAAGCCAGTGGATCATAGCAGCGGGACACTGGATTATAAGAAAATTCCTATAATGTCATGGTTATCCTGCTAAAGATAGGAAATCTGAACCGTCAGATTGCAGCCCTGGATGGCAAAAGTCAAGAGCAAGAATAAAACATTTGTCTCTGAACCTTCATTTTTCAAAGTCAGTTACACTTCTGATTCAATAAAGATCTCATCTAAATAAAAAATTTGCTTCCCAATAATGCGTAGATGTGGACTACCAATACAGGCAACTCTCTCAAGTTGCAACATCATCATGAATTTAGATGATTTTGTGGATTTCTGCAGTTCCATTTAGTGATGGTATTGTTCTAAATATCCTGGGGAACCAGGACACTGCAGACATGAGTGAATACACCTATGAAAATGAAAGTTGTTGATAGAGCTTCAGTGGTTTCCAGTTTTGAGAAGAACATGGTAAAGTGATTATCACGTTATACTTAGCAGTTCCAGATTCAATTTTCTATTCCCTATAGAGCAAATTATTTTGGATTTGGATGGAGTACTTAGTCGTCTGTCCCACAGCATCATATCCTTTCCTTAAGGAGTGTGATGTAAGCGATTGATGTCATGATGAACCTGTACAAAGTTCCTTTAAAAGAGAATACACATTGCCTAAAAATATTAATCTGGACAGTACAAATCTACATAATATATAAATCATTGAACATATATAGTGCCTATCAGCAGGTCTGAACAACACTATCATTTTCTACCAGGTTCAAGAACAAATAATTTTTTCACCGAGTTTCTTTTTCTCTGTTGTTGTCTCCCTGTCTTTTGCAATTAAACCCAGGACTTTCATCTGCAGTGTCAGAGTATACAGGAAATGATTCACTGTTAAATAATACCTTGTGCATCCACATACATCAGTGTACTGCTGCCTTCTAATTTTGTAGTATTAATTTTCTTATTGAGTACAACTGCAAAAGTAACTGTGGATGTGGTGCTGTTTTCCAGAATATTGTTACTGCTGATGATTTGCTACTAATCTCTTGTTCATGCAAGCAGCCAAACTTGCAGACTGTAAATAGAACAGTGAGAAAAGTAACGTTCTGTCTCTTTTCCACCTGACACACAAAGAGATCCCTCCAGCAGTTTGGCTCTTTCAGGTTCGTTTAGATATTGCAGCATATTATTTTTCTTAAGACATGCTTTATAGGACAATAATGGGATTATCTTAAATGTTTCATCTCACTACATTCATTTCTGAAAGATTGATTCATTCTTATTTCAGGAACATTAAAAGACTTTCCCCCCTTCCCCCCCCCGCCCCCAAGGACATAAGTTCTTTCCTCTGTGTAACAGTAATACCAGTGAGTTCTAACAAATGGCCTCAAGAAATGAAAGAGGAGAGTTTGGTTCAGTACTCACCTTGCCCTGTTCTGGACTATCATTTTAACAGTCGCTAATATATCTGTCTTCCATTAAGCTTTTAAAATCTCTCTTGTTTCCATTTATGCTTTGAATACTTTCTATTTAATTATGATCTGAGCTTACTCTTGCTTTAAGCCTGCTACTTGATTTCCTAAAAAACTATGAAATCAAGCTTTACAGTTTTTTAAATTAATTTTTTAAAAAGTTATTTGACTACCTTTTAATGCATAACTAGTTTTTGAATAGTTAATTTGGGGAAAAAAAACAAAACCAACAAACAACCTGGAGGTTTAATGGCATTGGCAACTTAGTGAAGTTTAGAAAGTTTAGAAGGATATAATTTCCTTCCCAGATTATTAATGTAATGTTGTTTCAGTTTCCTGAAAAAATAAGTTTGCTCATTAGAGGCTATAAAGCATCCTTGTGGCAACTAATTGCTTAAGGATGAAAAATGCATAGAAAATAGATTTTCTTTTTTTCCTTTCATACAATAAATAGATGTTTGGAGAAAGAGCAGGGCAAAAGAAGAACATTAGAATATTTATACACATGTTCTTTATTAATTACTATGGATCACGGATCTCAGATTAGAGTTTGGGAAACATCAAAATATATCATAAAGAAAGATACACAGACATCAGAATGACAACATGAAAAAGGATAGATGTGTGGGAGGATGAAAGATAATGGAAATTTGGGAGCAAAGATCAAAATAAAACATTTAAAAGAAGACAAGGGTCGCAGGATGCAGTCAGATTGATCAAGGGACAGACAGTGGACTGTCAGAGATATGGCCAGTGACCAAGAACAGAAATTGGCTAACCAGAAGTCTGGTTATGTGTCAGCATTATGCCATTGGTTTTAGTAGGGGAGAGAATCACAAAACTGGAGAAGATTAAATTTGTAAATTGTTTTTGCTGAGCATTGGATCAACAATGATTGCTTTTAAACCACTTTCAGCCACCAATCCCATAAATATTTCATTATTTGTATTCAAAAGATAAGTAATTCCCAAATCTAACTTTTATTTTTTAAACTAGCTTTTTCTTAAGTACTTCATGTTCTTCACAAAGTATCTTCAAAATAATTTAAGTACAATTTCTCCTTCTAAGATGTGAACTTACATATATATTGTGATTGCTAATAGACAATATAGTCCTAGCCTACTAAATAGCTCAGCAAAAATGGGGATTCTAAATGTATTAACTGCCAGTGACTTCAAGATCGTATTTGCTCAGTCTCCTAGTAGAACTATTGTTTTCATTCTTAGTCGTGCCTCAAACACAGCATGGAAGCAGGACGTCAAGCTGTGTCCCTTTCCTGCTCATGCATCACCCATAGTTTTGCAATTAGAACTTATGGAGTGAAAAAGGAAAAAGAAGGAAGGAGTAGATTTTATGGTATAAAAAAAGTAGTCAAAAGGTAAAGCTTCTTCTGATATCACATAGGTTAAGAAATAATCCGGCCAATTGCCCTTTTGTGAACTACAGAATGTTAAAAAAAAAAAAAAAATCCAAGGAGTGTCCTTTAAAACCAATCAGCTTTCCACATAGAAATGCACCATTCCAGTTTGAGAACACTAGTGAAAAAAAGTCTAAATACCAGCTGTGGTCTACAAGACATTTCTCTTCAAAACCATACAACATTCTATTTAAAATTAGGAACAGGTATGTATAGAGTGGCTATGAGGAAATTCAAGAACTGATATTTGTTAAACTGAATAATTATCTCCCTGGGAAAAATATAGAAGCTCGTTTACTTGTTATAATTCAAATTAACTAGAATAACAAACATATAACAAATAATACAGCAGAGAACCATTCTCCTAAGGTGTAAGGGGTAGAAACAGAATGAAGGGGTAATTCTGTATACTAAGAGAATATTACTCTTTTACAGCAGTAGAATGTGCAATATTAAATAATTGTACATAGATTCCTTTATTTATTACATAGCATTGAGATGCAGAACCTGCTTCTGCAGAACTTCTCCACTGGCAAACCTTTGTATACCTGCAGAGTACTCCTATCAAATTGTCTTTATAGGACAAAATTTTATTTTTTGGAAGAAGCGTCTCATTTTCTAGCACTGGGGCATAAGCATAAGCATAAGCCCTCTGGGGCATGGCAAAGCCAAATTTACAATCCCGCTGTGGTTTTTATGTGCGTGTTTTCAAAAAGAAATATTTATGCTAATACAGCAAAATGCTTGAATCAGCCCAGTATGTGTCATTTATATGTTCTCTTGCATTCCTAAGGATTATAAAAAAATATGGTATTACATTGGCCTTAATTTCAGCATTATACAGAAGAAACTAAAAGAAAATATTAAATATTTTTATTATATTTGAAAATTATTAAACTTGACATCCAATGTATCAGCTGTTAACAGCATACATTTCTCGTGCTGCTTCTCAGGATGTAATCAAAGAAAAACAAATCACCAATATGTCAGATATGGAAATTTAAATCTCAAAAGCATACACACATCTTGTACGCTGCATTCATATATAAATATTATCATTCCCATGTGAACCTTTTCTTTATTCTTTCCCGTTTTTTGTATAATACAGCACTAAAGCGTATTTGATGTACCGCCATTATCATACTGGGATATATACAGAATAGAAGAATGGAAAAAAGGAAAAAGGAAAAAGCAAAGCGGAAAGGAAAGGAAAGGAAAGGAAAGGAAAGGAAAGGAAAGGAAAGGAAAGGAAAGGAAAGGAAAGGAAAGGAAAGGAAAGGAAAGGAAAGGAAAGGAAAGGAAAGGAAAGGAAAGGAAAGGAAAGGAAAGGAAAGGAAAGGAAAGGAAAGGAAAGGAAAGGAAAGGAAAGGAAAGGAAAGGAAAGGAAAGGAAAGGAAAGGAAAGGAAAGGGAAAAGAGGAAGAATACATCATTGTTTTCTGTAGGAAAATGCTAGCAGGTTTAGGGTTCTCTGACTGGCTTCTGTGGTTTCTGTCCCACTTCCTCTGCCACTCAGAAGGCAACCAAAAATACCACCCACAGGCAAAGCTGCTAACCCTCACAACAAGAAAGGGTGAGCTGCATGCAGAGAAAGAGAGCCAGGGCCCTCTAGGTGCCCTGAATCACAGTTTGCACCACTGAGGAGGAGGGTGAAAATAAAACAGAACTTAAAAGGCCACTCAAGAACGTGGATTAGTTCTTCACTATGGAGCTTCCTACATTGACAGCTAGGGGGAAAAGTGCGCAAGTCATCATCTCAGTACATAGCCACAAAAAGACTGTGAAACTGATCTCATTCACAATTTTGTTGCTGTTGTCTTATATTGACACTTGAATATCTGAGGCCAAATCCTTGACTTTGAAGCCTGTTGTATGGGGTTGTTTTTAATTCTTTCTAGCTTCAAATAAGAAATTTATTTGAGCACATGGAACGCATTAATTTTCATTAATTTTTATTCTACTTAGAAAAAGGTTCAATGAAACCAACATGTCAAACACATTAAATTAAGCTAAATTGTTAAAATGAAGTTTTAGCTACTACATATAAAATTTTAATTATTCCTAGCTTTTTTTTAATTAAGCTTTCAAATGTACTTTTTATTATTATTTTCTTACCTAAAGGAACATCAGAATTTCTTCTGGAACATAAAAATACTGCTTGATGACTATGTCATATTTGTACCACAAGTTGGAAACCTGTTCTACAGAAAAGATTACTACAATACTGTAGTATTGTACTACAATACAGTACTGGAATTACTACACATTTCTTCAAAAGTTTATTTTAGTAATGAACAGGAAAAATATCACTATAGATAAACATTTTTAGGTTTTTATTGTCAGCTAGTAGTTATTTTCTAATATTTTTCCAGTATAATGAAGATAAGGTTTCCTTAGTATTATGCTTTGTTAACGTGGCCCTGCAGAAAGCCCTTCGGACAAGCAATAAAATTAGTTTAACAGCAATACATGTTTCTAAACTTAAGTATTACCAGCATAGGATTTTTATTACTAGTTAAATGTTCATGAGGAAAATTCTAGAGCAGTTATCTGCTGTAGGACATCACTGAGTAACAGTATGCTTTCTACAGATACTTAGGTTTAAAGAAAAACAAGTGTTGAACTGTGCACTGCATGCTTGCAAATTTCCCACTGTCAAATACAACAATGAAACTTCCATGCAGAAAAACACAAACAAGATCTCAAACATCAACTTCAAGCTACACTGAATGCATTTAGGTTCTTTCAATAAGTTGCTATGTTTTAACCTACTCTCAAGTCCAGACTGCTACTTTCCCAACCTTTCTGCATTATTTCCATAATTTTTTTTTGACACACACTGGTAAGAACCAGAATCCACACTGGAATCTGTGATACTGTACCCCAATACAGCTTTCCAGTTAAATGAATATTTAGATAAGCAAGAAACCTCAGAAATACACTGCAGAATCCACAGTGCCTGCCGTGCTCCTCAGAGATGTTTGGCAGGATAGAACTTTCCACTCTGCCAGCTACCCAGCTTGGTGAAGAAGGAAGTAGTTGCACTTGGTAGGGCTGTTCTGCCCACCTGGAGCAGCTTCTGTGAAAATGAGGATACAAGCCAAAGAGACTGCTAGATAAAACCATGCAACTTAAGCAAACAGAATATACATGGCCAATTTACAGTGTGGTTATAACACGGTAAGAAGTTACAACTCTCAAAACACAAAGAGTCCTTTAGCAGTCATAGTCTTTGTGCCTTTCTTAGACACATCTCTTTTCCTAAAAAAAGGACATTACTTTGTATTTACCATATAAGTTTTTTATCCCACTTCTCTTTTCCACAGGCTGCTTCAGGTGATCAGCACAGATTCTGTTAGCTTAACTCTGGTGGCTGGACTTAATGGTTAGAGAAGGAACCTGACACTGGGAGAAGTGTATTAACTGAATATAACGAACTTTCTCACTGTGATAAAGCAGTATATTTTCATAAATACTTTTAAAAAATGATTAAAAATAAATATTGACTCAAACTACATCTTGAAGTGGCAAATTGTCAGAAGTGTCAATTGTCAATTTGTCCTTACAGGATATGAATTATGCAAACAAAAATGCTATGGAGCCAATGCCATTTCACCCATGGAAATGAACACACATTTCTTTTCAGAGTGATAATTCAATTCTGTTCCCTATCTCTGGGATCCTCAGGTCAATTCAAGACATGATTTTATAGCTAAATAACTAGAGGAAGCCTGGCATGAGTGCGATATACAAACCCTTTGTACTCATGGTCTATAAGAAATCAGAATTTTCCAGTATACAGACAGGGCAGGGTTTATTTTGACTCCAAAATATGAAATGAGTATCACAACTAAACATTCATTAATTACTTAGATGCAGAGAACTGAATTTTTCACAATACACTATGTATGATAAATTATTTTTCAGCAAATGTATTTTAAAATAAATGTATTTTAAATATCATCTGAATGATAGGGTTTAGTATCTTTCCTTGACCAGATTTTTTTTCCCAGGCCAATAAAAATATGTCAGAAAACATGTTTTGTTTACATCAGCATTAGCAATGTGAAATGAGTGCTTTTTTCCCCTCATTTAAAGATCAACTGTGTCCATGTTTCCAATGAAAGATGATTATTAATCAAACTTTCTACTTCATATCTCTGTATTAAAATATGTTTAATATTGTCATTAGAATTCCATTTAATTAATCAGTTACGCTCACAGAATAGCTAATAATTTAGAAACAATGTCAAAGGATATTGAAATGCAAATATACGTGTGTCAAATGTAGGTGTGCTCTGAGTCTTTACTAAACTATAGTTAAGATATTGTAAAAAATCAGCCATAAATAATTGTGCTACATAACTTGTTGACTCTTCTGAAATTTAAAAAAAAAAAAGGTATGAAGTCATCATTTCTTAAGTGAAGGCTGATACTAGGTTCTGTTTTACAGTGAAATCCTTCTGCAGTTATCTCTAGAAAATCACAGAATCACAGAATGTTAGGGTTTGGAAGGGACCTTGAAAGATCATCTAGTCCAATCCCCCTGCCGGAGCAGGAACCTAAATAAGATCACATAGAAAGGTGGCCAGGTGGGTTTTGAACATCTCCAGAGAAGGAGACTCACAACCTCCCTGGGCAGCCTGTTCCAGGGCTCTGTCACCCTCACTGTAAAGAAGATTCTTCTCAAGTTTAAGCGGAACCTCCTGTGTTCCAGCTTGCACCCATTGCCCCTTGTCCTATCATTGGTTGTCACCGAGAAGAGCCTGGCTCCATTCTCGTGACACTCACTCTTTATATATTTATAAACTTTAATGAGGTCTCCCCTCAGTCTCCTTTTTTCCAAGCTAAAGAGACCCAGCTCCCTCAGCCTTTCCTCATAAGGGAGATGCCTTAATTGGTGATCCCTTAATCCTCTTGGTGGCTCTGTGTTGAACTCTCTCAAGCAGCAATATCCTTCTGCATATGCGTCATGTGGTCAAAACTCCCCAAACCTTTATTCAATACAGGTTTAGACTAACTTTACTATTAGAGAAAATTAAATTTTATCCTCTACTGAAAAGCATAACATCTCCCTGTACACCAGGAAAAGATTGTAGATTTAAAGATGCACTAATAATTTTGTTAGTCCTTATTGGTTTAGCAATAATTCCTCCAGCCTGGCAATTTTGTACCACTGCTAGGATTTGTTCACTCAGCCACTAAAATTACTAATCCTTTGCTACCATAAATGTTACTGTCAGAGATTTTATTCTAAAGAACAATATGACCAATAATTATATACTATCATAGCAAATCAAAGCACCTAGATAGAAATAAAAACCAGTGTCTTAGTTTGCAACCATCATTTACACACAGCTATGCTAAAATAATAGTTTTTCTTTCAGCTTGCTACAAAACTAAATAACTGTCTGTATTGGGTTTGCGTGGCAAGGTTTTGGTAGCGGGGGGACATAGGGGTGGCTTCTGTGAAAAGCTGCCAGAAGCTTCCCCCATGTCTGAGACAGCCAATGCCAGCCGGCTCCAAGACTGGCCTGCTGCTGGCCAAGGC
>NW_010329477.1:0-6001 GCF_000700745.2 Antrostomus carolinensis | reverse complement strand
GCCGGAGCAGGTTTGCTGGCAGGACTTGTGACCCCGTGGGGGACCCACGCTGGAGCAGTCCCTTTCTGAAGGACTGCATGCCATGGAAAGGACCCAGGCTGAAGCAGTTCGAGAAGAACTATGGTTCATGGGAAGGACTCACATTAGAGAAGTTTGTGGAGGACTGTCTCCCATGAGAGGGACCCCACACTGGTGTGGGGGAAGGAGTCCTCCCCCTGAGGAGGAAGGAGCAGCAGAAACAATGTTTGATGAACTGACCCCAACCCCTATTCCTTGTCCCCTTGTGCCAATGGGGGAGGAGGTGGAAATCAGGAGAGAAGTTAAGCCCGGGAAGAAGGGAGAGGTGGGAGGAGGTGTTTTAAGATTTGGTTTTACTTCTCATTATCCTCTTGTCTGATTGGTAATAGAATAAATTTGGTTTTCTTCCCCCAAGTCAAGTCTGTTTTGCCCTTGCCAGTAATTGGTGAGTGATCTGTCTCTGTCCTTATCCCGACACACGAGCCTTTCGTTATATTCTTCTGTCCAGTTGAGGAGGGGGAGTGATAGAGTGGGCTTTGGTGGGCACCTGGTATCCAGCCAGGGCCAATCCACCACACTGTCTTATACAGGTATTTTATGTTATCTGCATATTCTTTCACAAAGATGCTAAACATGAAATCATGTCTCAGTAATAATTCTAATGCCAGCAATTGAGTCTATTTATCTCCTTAAAACATGTAACAAACCATTTAGAATTTATTATTGTAAAACAATACTGGGAACCTAATAAATGCATATAAGGAAACAGGGGAGGACTGCACAGAAAATGGAAGATCATGAGTCTAACCCTGTTATAAGCAGAATGCTTATCAACACAAAGTAGACTAAATTTGAAAGACAAAAATGGGTTATATTGGTAGGACAACTAGGATTGCTATGGAGATAATTCAAGAAGATGGGATTATCAACAATGTCAAGTACTTGAAATTAAGCTGAGGACTCTTCATTAACAGAGAATAAGAGGACATAAACTACTTTGGGGAGAATGGTTTCTATGGAAGCCACAGCAGACCCCTTACAGAATTTGGACAAATAAATTGCTTCAGGGTAAGAAAACACTTCTAAGAGATGTGATAAGCAACAATAGATTTCATATCTCTGTTAAAAAAAAAAAAAAAGTAAAAAAAAAAATCAAGAGCTCAACATTAGAGAGATTCATGGTACTACAACACACAAAGCACCCAGAGCACCATGATGATCTGAGTGAGAGAGGATAAAAGAGAGCTTACTTCTATGTTACGTTTTTTTTCTTGACTTTTCTTGTCTTGTCTGGAGTCAAGAGTATATGCAAGATGTTGTTGATTTAAAAAAGAAATTAAAAAAAAAGTAAGAGAAAAAGATGTAAGAAGAAGAAGTGGGGTAGGGAGTAAAAGGATGCAAGCTCGTTGTATCTTTCTGGAAGATGTAGGTATGGAGGAAAGGTGGGGAAGAAATCAGTCACAGCAAGACAGTCTATTTCATTTCTTTGTCTTTTTCAGATTTGTAAACTAGATTTTGTAGTTCACATGATTTACCTGTGGGAGACTCTGATTAAAAAATATCACTTTACTCTCCAAAACCAGTCATTTAATGGCATTATCAAACACTAAAGGTTATAGAAACCATGCACACTAAATACATGAAATGTTTATTACCCATTTGTGAAGCATGATACAGAACATAAGGACAATAATTGCCTACTGAGTGCATAATTACAGTGAAGTTACATATTTTTTATATACAGCTCAGTATTTACTTTTTAAAAGGCTAGGGAAGTTTAGAACTGATATGTCAAAAAATGCCTTTGGTTTCACCCCCAAACAAGTTATTTTGTGCACTAAGCAAGGAAGTAGCATATAGAAAATTCTAGTTTATTGGTAAAGCACCATGGGAATATTCTCAGATAATGTGAAAACTTAAATTACTTTTTACAGTTGAAGGGCACAGTCTGTATTTACTGAGATCAATCACAATACAAAGTTTTGTTTCATTATCATTAATATTATTATTGGCTAGAAGAGAAAAAAAAACAGTAAAAAGATGAAAGCAAATCTGCTACACTTCTGAAACCATGGATAAAAGACTTGCTATGTTGTTGCTTCCTCTGTTAAGTAACACATTAAAAAGGACTAACATAAATATACACTGCAAAACAGGATCTAATTTTCTGGGCTTAGTTATGTGGCAGCAACATTACTGATATTTTGATTAAACTATGACCAGTATTGCTGACAGCTGTGTAACTAGATAAAGACATTAATGTTACACTTTATTTTAAAGTGTTTTTAATTAATTAAACTGTTCTGCTTTAACAATAAAGGAAAAAATGCAAATGGCAGCACAGTTTTGATTTAATTTTTGTATTTGTGTTAAGATGTTCAGTAGGTTCAGATTTCACACAATATCTAAAGATTTTTAGAAACATATCAATACCTGGGAAGCAGTTTTGTCACAATCAATATACAGTTTTGATTGTCCCTGTGATTATTATGTCCTCTCAGGTTTTGTATAAAAACACTAATCTGGAAGAAATTTGTTGCTGACACTTAACCAAATTAATGATTTTGCCAAACAGCAGTAATCAATAACGTGTTTTTGAGAAAACAGTGCTCTCTTTTCCATTACAGATTATAAAACTAGCAAGTGCAGATGTTTTTTTTGGCTTTTAGCAAAAGACATTTTAAGATTGTTCTCAAGCTATTCTGAAAAAAGATGAATATACAAACATTTGCACTAGTTTTATACGTTGCGTGATAAAAATGAAAAAAAAAAAAACCCAACTATTTTCACTTTAGAGGCAACTGGACTTACACAGTGACAGACAGCTCTGTAAACTGATACATACCATATTGGCAGTATTATCTGTAATCTCATTAAATAAACAATAACAGAATATATTCAATAATCTACATGTTTATGTAGATTTTGCTTTTGGTATCATCACCTAAGTTTATTCATTCTGTAATTCATTCCATGTGTCTTAAGGTTTGGATTTCTTTTAGTTTTGTTTAGGCTTGTTTTTTTAAGCAATTTCTACATTATTTTATTGCCTCTGACTCTTTAGGTATGGAATAAAAACCTTTTCCCTATTTCCCAGATAGTGAACTGTGGAATGGAAAAAGAAAATGAGTACCGAAATTATTTGTTGTAATTATTAAGAGATTTTACATTCTATACTCTCAGACTTTCTTCCAACCTCAGTTTTAGTACAATTTCAATATCCAGTTCTCTTAAGCTTGACTGAGTATTAGTTATATGGAAGTTTAAATGTCCTACTTCCATTAATTATTCAATTCAAAGGCAAGTTTTAAAAGCTGTTCACCATTCCTTATACAATCATCTAGCTAAACAAATGCTTTGCAACATCTAACTCTACTGAGAACTCTTCAGCAAATCCTAATTTCTGAAAATAGTTACAGAATTTGTAAACATTTAGGAAGGATGAAATTTATCCCTTTGCAGCACAAGGACTCTGAATAGTAGTGGATCTCAACCGACAGCTTAAATAAACACCGTAGGTCATCATTTTAACAGTTGCTTTGGCTTTTCATCAGTTATGTGCTTTGTTTCCAATTTTATGTTTCATTTTCCCTCTTTTAATGAACAGAAGAGAACAGAGCACTGGAAGAGACCTTGGGAACCATTAACTATGGTCAGCCTGCAATTACAACCAATTTATATCTGACTTAAAGGGCCCACAGAACATTTCCCCCACATTCCACCTCACACCATGGGCTGCAAGCTGATTTGCAGATCCTTGTGGCAAATCTAAGTCAGAACACTAATCATCACTACTACAGTGTATTGTAAGAAGAGACAAGACATTGAGGGCACAGTCAAATTCTTACATTCAGGCAATAACAACAAAATTGAATGATTTAGTACTGTTCCTGGTCTTTGACTGACTAAGACTTTCTGAAACAGAAAAATAATAAACACAGAATAGCAAATTATGTTTTACACATTTATGTAAGACTTTTATTGAAGTACAGGTGATCAAATCGGTATTCTGAATATTATTTATCTAAAAATCCTCTTGTGTAGATAAAAAATGGGGAGAAAGGTTCATGAAGGTGCCTGAACTGGGAACCACTCAAAATTCAGCTGAATATTCAGCTTACAGTATTTTATTAGCTCTAGTTAGCACGTTATAAGGGTATAATTGAAAGCACAAAACCACACATATTTATTTCTTCTTGTTTAAAAACAGTATAAGTGTAATATTAATAGAGATATGTATATGATCCCTTTCCTTATAACCATGATATGCAACTAAAATACAAACCACACTGAAAGATTACAGAAATTGCTAATTAGTCTAGAAGAAAGTCAATCTCATGGAGAGCTAGGAGATGCTACAAAGAAGTATGACTGCAGAACCTATATTTTATCCCCTAGTGTATATGCATCACAATACAGTATTTAATTGCTATTTACATAGTCTCTCTCCAGAGGATCCTCTCTACCATCGCATTTCATATACAGCATAGCTGCCCTAATAAAGAAAGAGTTACTTCACATTATCCTATGCTGTCATTACTTAATGTTTGTCATATAAATTATTTACTGCACACTGCAGATAAAGCACTGAACAGAGCTATCAGTTTCCTCCCTATAGGTTTATTTACTGTATGAGATAGATCTGGCACATCCATCAGATACGTTCATTTCAGAATTTTTCCAGAGTAGAAAACAATTCTTTAGGCTACAGTAGACAATTGACATATTGTGCATATTACACACTTTTCTATCTATAGCATACTAACTTCAGTCTACTTCAGGTGTAGAAATGATCTTTCCAAGCAGCTTTGCATAAGCACTGGAAAATACAGGAAAGAATACACATTAATGCAGGATGTTGCTGTGAATGGTGTGATGTGGCAGGTAGTTACTATATATTCTCTTTCAGCCATTCAGGAGTATAAAATCAAGAGCCTTGCAAAGAAAAAAAACAGGAGATTAAGAAGATATTAGGCATTGCCACCTAATTAGTGAGGCATCCTGACTACAAAGGTATTAAAGCCTATGATCATAAACTGCATTCGCTAATCCAAGGATTTTTTTGTGAATTACTTGAGAAAGTATTTGGAAAAAAACAAACAAAAAACCCCAACAAATGGTTCTGAGAGCAGGGAAAGAAACCTGAGCTTGCCTTTTTTCAAATAGGTGCTCTAAAAAAATAGGTTGTTCAACTATACTTACTTCAAAACACTCTCTCCATCTCAGGAAACTTAGTTTAGTTTTGGTTTTTTTGACTGGTACTGTTAGAGATTCAAAGACAAAAATGAAGTGTGCCCATTCCACCCACTGTCTTCAACTCCTCATATCTCCCTCCCCACCCCTGCAACAGTTTTTTGGTTAGAGCAGGAGGTAAAAGATATAGATATGGTTCACTAGAGGCAATTCTCAAAAGTGGAGACACGACCTGACCTTGCAGCCTGGAAAATTCTCCATTAGCTTTTACTTATATAAATATATATACACACGCACACACACAGATAAAAAGCACTATTAGCTCTTTTAGGAGAGAACTGGGATCTCTGTTCAAGTTCTGTAAAAGAGCATTTAACAGGTGCCTTCCCAGCAGAGGTGGAGGAAACTGAGACCTCCAGAATATGTATTTCCTGGAGCTGTGCGTTCCAGTGCTGTGAAAGGCCTTCACACTATGTTTATTAGGTTTAGAGTGAGTCAAAGTCTCTTCATGTGCACTGCACAGTTAATCAGTCCATACAGGCCAAACCCCATATCTCCAATGCATGTCAAATTCTCTGTGCCCACACAGATCATAGACATGTAGATAATAACCAATGTGGGCTTCACATTTATCTGTCAGAATGCTCAACATGGCTGCTACGATTCTATATCTATTTGTTGTCGTTAAAACCCAGTCAGCAACTAAACTCCACACAGCTACTCGCTCACCCCTGCCCCGGTGGGATGGGGAGACAATCAGAAGGGTGAAAGTAAGAAAACTCGTGGGTTG